>NW_010293733.1:0-15235 GCF_000700745.2 Antrostomus carolinensis
GCTTTGGTGGGCACCTGACATCCAGCCAGGGCCAGCCCACCACAAATTATCTATGTTTTTCTTCCAAACTCCCACTGTTAAGCTTATTCAGGTGAATAACTAAACCCAAGTGAATTTTCATTTCTTGCTCTGTTAATACAAAGAGCTGCGCTGGATTTTAAGACCAATTATTTTCAAGAACATTGCTGTACACATAGCAGAACATAGATTTCTTGCAGTAGAATTTAACTTTAACGGTAAATAAACAGATAATTTAGTTTTAGTACTTCTCTAATTGGTGATCTTTCATTAGGACAGCCAAACAACACTAATGAACCCGATGCTTTGAGTATGAAAGTCTGAATAAGAAGCAAACCAATGTTTTTAAAAAAAATTAGAATGCACTCCTTGCCATCTCAATTAGATGACATTGTAGCAATAATTATACAACATTTTAGTAGAAAAATAACTATAGAGAATGTTCTATCCAGATCTGAAACTTTTGTTTTTAATTTCTTAATTAAATTTTTTATTTGCAACTTTGATTCAGGACCTTTAGCTTTTCTCACAGTCTCTAACGAATAGGTTGGAGGAGGGGGGCAGGGGAATAGCCCAACTCTGGTACCCCAGAGTTTATTAGATCCAGTGTTAGCAGGGGACAGAGATATAGGTTTGCCAAGCAAATACCTTTTATATTTATCTTTCTCAGACTTCCTGAGCAAGATAAATGTAAAAGGTGCTTGCTTGTCAGAGGTGTATTTCATAAAGTATTTAAGATTTAGAAAATTAAGCAAGGAAATAGTGGATGAAAATATCAAAGAAATAGTGGTAAATTTGCTACTAAATGCTTTGGCACTTTTCAGGTTTAGTCTTAAAATACTTTAGATTTTGCTTTGGTCATGGTTCTCCTTGTTTATTTTACCATTTCCACTGGAGTGCTTATGTTTAGCTATCTCCGGTTCTGCTTCATATCTCATAGGAATATACTGGCTTTATAGAAGGAACATGTCACCCTGGATGGTCAACAAGGGAGGGACTTAAGTTTTTTGTTGTGCTAGTTGTGTTCAGGATGGTTTTCTGTCTTTTGCCTCCTGGGTGCAACGTGTGCAAGTGGGGTCACACAGAATCACAGAATGTTGGGGATTGGAAGGGACCTCAAAAGATCATCTAGTCCAATCCCCCTGCCGGAGTAGGAACCTAAATGAGATCACACAGAAAGGTGTCCAGGCGGGCCTTGAATATCTCCAGAGAAGGAGACTCCACAACCTCCCTGGGCAGCCTGTTCCAGTGCTCTGTCACCCTCACTGTAAAGTAGTTTTTTCTCAAGTTTAAGCGGAACCTCCTGTGTTCCAATTTACACCCATTGCCCCTTGTCCTATCGTTGGGCATCACTGAGAAGAGCCTGGCTCCATCCTCATGACCTTTGCCCTTAACATAGTTGTAAACATTAACTAGGTCTCCCCTCAGTCTCCTCTTCTCCAAGCTAAAGAGACCCAGCTCCCTCAGCCTTTCCTCATAAGGGAGGTGCTCCACTCCCTTAATCATCTTGGTGGCTCTGCGCTGGACTCTCTCAAGCAGTTCCCTCTCCTTCTTGAACTGTGGGGCCCAGAACTGGACACAATATTCCAGATGCGGCCTCACCAGGGGTCAGTTAAGCACAACTGCTCTACCCCTTTAAGCTACAAGTGTTTACCCTCATCTACACTAATTTGCTTCTCCCATACACCAGAAAGTACCACCCTCATTCAGAAAGTGAAATGGTAGAAATTGATACAATCTTCTTTTTATAAATAAAAAAATTTAAGTGATAAAGCCATGTATTTTTATCACTATTAAGAAACTAATTCAAATAAGACTTAAATTTTTCTCCAACGATTTTAATACATACATTCACATACTTATTCATAAGTACTCTGAACATTACACTGGCATCATAAAAAATTCTCAAAAAGCACCTTGATGAACTGAAAGTTTCAAAAGTGTCTTAAGAATAATGTGTTCAGTGTCATAGCTGAGAAATATGGTTCAGGTAAATCTAGTGTTAATCTATGCTTTAAAATAAAAACAGAATTTTATTGTGGTAATGAAGCACTCCCTTGTGCAATGTGAACAAATTTTTGTCTATATTTTATTAACATCTCCCCAAAGTGAAAAGCTATTTATTTAAGTGATAATTGTCATAAAGGTTTATTGTTTACACTCCACAAATATGAAGTTATTCTAACTTGGTCATAAACTTTCCTTGTGGCATTTTGAAAATTAAAGTCCCATCTGACTGTTGGCAGAATCAAGTTATCTCAACCCAGTAAGTTCACTGTTTTTTTCAGATGTATTTGATGCATATGTTCCTTTGACACCTGAACATCTAAGAGCGTGAGACAGGTTCAGCTCTGCTATAAACTGCAGAGGCTCTTGCTTTTGAGAAATGAGAGAAATAATGTTTACTATTAACAACAGGAAAAAAAGCTTTGATCAAACCCACTGTATAAGAACAAAGCACTAGGTTTACCTGTAACAGTTTAGTTGATGTTTGAATTGATCTTGAGATTATTTTTCACAGATAGAAATAGGAATGGAGAGCTTAAATTTCTTTGATATTAACAAAATCTCTGTTCCCATGCTTTTTTGCTATAATGCAATTTCTTATTGAACCTTGAAGGTTCTTATTATTTTTTTTTAAAAACACTTTGTTTAGCTTTGTTTATCTGGTATAGAAGACATTATGAAAACCCTATGGAAAAGTTTGTTATGCTTATTTACCTTGTAAGTAAAAGTGTGAAATCCCTGTGAAGCAGAACTAGACAGTGAGGTAGGTAAAACACAGAAACTGTAGAACCCCTTTTCTTCACATGCTTTTTTTAAGTCTATATTTTAATCAGTGACCTGAAGGAAGAAAATCCTTCTGTCTTATTATTTTAATTGAAATTTTTTTTGGAATCTGTTAGTATGTAGTGTATGTCCATAGCAGTAATGTTACATAATCTCAATTATATGAGGAAGCAATATTGCACAATATCTCTTCCAGAAATGTTTATATCTTTACTTATCAACCACTTTCCCTCTAGAAGCCTCAAATGAACACTCTAGCTGCAAAACTTAGGAATACAAAAGTGTCTACATTTTTGTGTCCACGGACATACAGGTAAAACACAGTTTGTAAATATATGTGCATACACATCCACATGCATAAACATGTACCTCTGTATCACATATACATAAATACACATATTTGATGCCTAACACCAACTATTTAATACTTTAACAAGCAAAAAACTAACCTAGAATTCAAAATTAGTTGTAGAATATGTATAAATTAAGTTTAATCTTTGATTTACATAGAGGGAGATGGATTGAAATGAATGATGCTCCAGTTTTTTATCCCAAAAACTTTCAAGAAATGTTCATTTGAAAGGAATAAAACTTTCATGATATAGTAAATATCTGTGAAGAGAAGTATTAGAGAAAAAATTCTCACCACTGGTACAATGCAATAGTGTGTTTTCATTCTTTTAGTTACAGTTTTCACTCTATTAGCTATAAACCACCATTTGTAACCAGTTAGATGTCTGAGAGCTATTTGAGACATATTTTCTTGTCTTTGTGTGTGCATACTATAGTTTACTATGGATTTAAAAAATGAGGGTAGTGTGCCCTTCAATTATCTCTTCTCAAGAGTATTGTTACTTTCCAAAGCCTCATGGGGTCAACAGTGTCACTGCTGTTATTTTGGCAGCCAAAAGATCCATATAATTGAATAGTGATGGAAACCACAGTACATTATAAAGAAACTAATCTTTAAGGTTGTTTTAAAGTTGTGATTTTATTTTCACTCTCTTGCATTATGACAGCTTAAAATTTTAAGTATCCTACCTAAATCAACTGGGAAATGCCTGCTACAGATGTTGACTGTGGCTGACTCGTATTAGTAGGCTTAATTACTGGTAGACTTTTAAGACTAGCTCTTTTGAATGATAATCATTTTTCCTGTGTACCTTTCCATGACAAAACAAGGAAAAAAAAATATTTTGTATATGATAACTTTTATTATATCAGAAATCTTTCAGTCTCATTTGGAATTAGTGTCCAGGTACCAAAGGAGAAGCAAACACCTTTTTTTTTTTTTTTTTTTTTAACTTATTTCTTCAGGAATACAGTTCTTTCCCAGATTATTCAGAATGAATAATAGAAGTTTGATCTAAATCTTCCTGGGTCCTCAGCAGTAAAAATGTTGCAATTTTTATGTCTTTTATCATTCAGATTTTATCACTTTAATATGAAAATGGGTCATTCTCCACTAACCCACTACCAAAGCATAACATTTTTGCTGTCACTATTACCTCTGTAGTGCACTTAAATTTGATTTATGAGAACATTTTCTAGTATGTTTGTCCTTAGGAGGCTCTGAGTAATGAGATAAAGAATACTAATGTGAATCACTTAAAATAAAAACAAACAAACAAAAACCTCATACACTTGCATGTTGATTGCCTACAGATGTAACTTCAAGAACAAAAATCATAATTTAATAAAAAGAGGAGAAAGGAAAGAGAACTCTGTTCTGAGGTGTTCTTAAAACTACAGAAAGAAAGAGAGGGAAGAGATGAGGAAAGAAGGGTCTCCCTTAAGGGCTTCAATGCTTTAAGTACAAGATAAACAAAATGTGTGCAAACCCCTAAAAATAATGTCAAGCAAATATTTTATTAACTTCTTGAGCATTGGCATGCTTAGATCTGTGCTTTTACTGCTGACCTTTTCCAAATGAAGGTGTAAGAAGTGCAGGGTACCCACTGAATATTCTACACATCTTCATTTCCTAAACTCACTAAAGGTTTTAGATGGTTCAAGTTTTGACTGCAGAACCAGGAATAGCTGTGAAAGTGAGTAAGAGTGGGGAAAAGAAATATCTTGCTTTCATCTGAGCATTGATCCCTATAGTAACAAGTTTATTCAGATATGTCCCACTTTCTGTAGAAGGAAGCTAGCTGTTGCAAATTCTGTCATTTGAGAAATTGTAGGTGGTTTTAAGGGTGTACTAGATGTTTACTTTAATTTACTTTAGGGCATGTATCTTCAGTGGAATATATATAGAAGTGGATAGGCAGGTCTTCTTCAGTTTGATCCTTTCATCTTCAAATGCCATTAAACACTTGAGTTATGATGTCTAAATGTTTTTATCTATCTCTTTTGGAAGGTAAAGTGTTTAAGAAATTGAGATAGCAAAGAATAACTGTATTTTTCAGCAGAAAACTGGAAGCAAAAAGCTGTGCCTATCTGAGAGTTTTTCTTTCTCTTTTGCTTTCTACACTATGACTTAGTATTCCTAAAGGATGCAATGTAGAGGTCCAGAATTCATTATAAGCACATAAACTTTTTTTTTTTTTTTTTTTTTCTTTAAAAATGAATTAGATGTCTTGCTCGGTTAGTTTCTAGTATTTAGAATATACAGAACCAATTGTTCTGAATAAATGGTTGTCATATGAAATAAAAAATATGCAACATATCTGCGTAGCTTTCAAGATACTATATTATCATGTAATAAACAATAACAATCTGTTTCAAAACTGAGGTCTTTGTTTAGTCAGAGATCCAGTCTTTTCTTCCACAAAAGTCCTAATATTTCTTTCTGTGTGTTTTTAAGAGTATATACACAGTGTCTCCACCAATCTGTCCTTCTTCCCAAAAAAACCCTTTGAAAATCATAATCATACAGTGTTTACTATATTACACACATTCTTTCATTAGGAATTCCACATTAATTTAAGAAGGATATAACTTTTGCTTTAAAAGGATATAATTCCAACAAGTGAAGCAAAAAGAGTCTACATTAGCTCCTAGAGTTTTTGGGCCTGTGGTAAGGATCAGGAATTTTTTGAATGTTGCCAAATAGGTTGCAGTGATGCAGATACTATGTAGCTTTAATCTGCAAATATTTACTCATGTAATATGCCCTTACCCCTGCTGCTCGCTTACATTAGTGATCTGAAACATAGAGTACTTTCACAAATATGAATTAACCTAGGTTGGGGTAAGATTTCTAAGGTGACATTTACTTTTTTTTTTTTTTTTCTTTTTTCATGTTGATGCTCTTCATAAGCTCCAATATATCTAAAAGACACTTGCAAGGTACCAAGCATTATTCATTCTTTGGTTAGTGAGTAACTAGTCTGATTGAATCTCAATTTGTGATACTAATGCAGAAAGATGTTTTCACAAATGAGGATAGTTCTTCTTTCATATTGCTTCTGTTTGACTTTTCTCTTTCTGGACCCTTTAAGTTATATTCTCTAACTTTCTTTGTTATTCAACAGTAAATGGAGTAGTAGAGAGAAAAAGAATTCTGAGAAATCTGTATGTGTCAAGATCAGTGCACCAGTGTTCACTTCACCAGTTCTGACAATTTTGACATAGCTTTCAACAGCAAAAGATTCCTGATATTGTAATTGAATTCTGGTCAGCATACAGGAAAATGTGAAACACCCCTGAACAGATTCTCTTAACACAAGAAAACTTAACTTTAGCTATGGAAATCCTATATTCAAATCTCTCCATCCAATGTATCTCACCTAGACAAGGAATACCCAAAATCACAAGACTGCAGTTTGCTTGAGGGTAAATTTCTCTACCTGTTTGGTTTCAAACAGAAAGGTAGCTGTTTATTTATTGGATCAAAGAGCAAAACCAGGGACTGTCTTGGGGGCTAGCAGACAAATATTGCCTAATATCTGTGTGTCCAAAGTTTGATTCTTCCTCTGAGTGTTTTAATTATCTGTACAAGGTAGAACAACTCCACCAAGAGAAAATAAGAGAAGCTGTATCTAATCAAAGTCTCAGCATGCAGTAAATGTTAATTTGCTATGGCATAGATGCATTTAAATTGTTACTAGTAGCAACATCAAGTAGAATCCTTAATTTGTAGCATTGTTAAGGTCAGGATTCATAATTATTTATGGTATATCAAGCATGTAATTATTTCAATGTATATTCAAATCTGTTTACAGGCTATGTTTCAAGGATGCAAGGGGTTTTTTATGAAATAAAATTATGTTTATAAATACAATAATCAATATTATGCTTATGCTCACATAGAAAGAATGAACTCATCTTGGTTTTCTCATATTGAATCTTTCTGTTTCTAATGAATATTCACCTAACATCATACGAGGAAATTTTTGTGAGAGTAGTTCTCATTGATATTATTAGTTCCCTGCTCCTCATATCTGTTCAGATATAAGATTGGTGCAGATGGATTTCTGTTGACACTTAGAAATAGAAGTAATCCTGCACATTTGTTTTGCAAAATGTAAGGTTTATGCCATATTTTTCATCATTAGCATTAACAAAAATAAATACTGTACATATTGATTAAATTATTCCCAGAAATTTGTTTCAGTAAACTCTTGAATGCCTGCACTGTTAGACAGGAATTTCATTTTGCTTTCAGACCAAAATCATGCTCCAAAAGACTCAAGCACATTTTAATTCATTGTTAGTTAAGTATTTACTAAAGTATTTAAAAGTCTCTGTGGCTTTGTGGTTGCTGCTCTTCAGTAGTGGATGTTGGCTGCACATTCTGTGTCCTATAGACATAGTTCATCTGGAAAAAAAGTAGGGATCTTTGATGTCCACAACATGTGACAGATCATGCCATTACTCAGAAATAATATAACCAGGCTTGAAATAACCTCCTTAGTTCTGTCTATAAGTTATTTCAGAAAAGGAAAAAGTATGTCTTTGCCTTTTATACTGGTGACCTTATTTCTTTTTGTCTTTTGAACTACAACTTTTGTAATACTCTTACAGAATTTAAGGGATTATAGCTAAATAAAATAATAACACTTTTTCTCTCACTTTTGTTTTCCTCATGGCCATTGCAACACGGAGTTGATTTTTTTACCATGATCTGTGATAGTTTCACTGGTTTAGCCTTTGGCCAGCAGCCACACAACTGTTCACCCACTTCCCCCCGACCCCCAGGGGATAGAGAAGAGGATTAGGAGGATTGTAGGTTGAGATAATAAAATAGTTTAATAATAGAAATAAAAGAAAACTTAAAAAGCCCCTAATATTGAAATAGTAGTGGTAATTATAACAGTAATAAAATATACAAATGAGTAATAACCCAGTGCAACTGCTCACCACCCACTGACTAAGCCTGACCCGTTCCCAGAAAATGATCCTGGAGGAGTGACAATCCCGGAAGACTGAGAGCCCAAGAGAAAAGCCAGAGAGAATCCCCCCTCTTTCCAGTCAGCCCCACATAATATGCCAGTTTTGGGTTTTGCTATTCACTACCTTCTCCCTCACAGTCCTAATGCAGCTGTGAACCAGTCAAACACAATGGCCTTGAGCTCCAGCAGCAACTAATAACACAGTACTTTTACCAATGTTCTTCTCATAACAAGTCTTACACAGAAACCAAAACACACCTATTCTAACTACTAAGAAGAAAATTAACTATCCTAGCAAAACCAGGACAGGGTCCTAAATTCAGTTTCTAACAGCTCATGTGCATTCAGAGATAAACTCATAGAGATTACTGTGATCTAACTAACTTTATCAGATCATTATTTCAGTAGAAATGAATCACCTAAACACGGAAATTAATGACAGATATGATCACTGTTTCAATAATTAAAAGTCCTGAATGTCTTGAATTAATAATTTATTTTCCCAAACTACCTGAAATGGTTGCATAACATCACAGGATTTTAATGTGAAGTTATTAAGTCAATACAAATATCAAACTCATACCTGTTTCCTAGAACAGCTGGTCAAGACATGACAGCCAGTATGGTCATCTTGAATCATGGCATGACCAGAAATGCAAGATATATTTACACAGTACTGTTACTGGTATGATGGTTCTGAAATTCCTTCTTCAGTAGTTGAAGTGTTATCAGGAAGACCTAAAAATTTGTGTTCCAGATTGTTATGTAATATGTTATAATTCTTTGAAAAGAAACCAACCTCTATTTGGGCAGCTTTAATGTTTAAATGTATGTGTGTGAGATATAAGAGTTGTCTTGAAGTTGTAATTTAGAAATTTACTTCAAAGGAATAGATGTTCATTTGAATTACACAGAGAGAATGCAGGAAGTGTAATATGCCCTCATTTTATGAAGGTGTTGCAATGTCAGTCTTTCCAAAGGAAGAAGAAAAGACAGAAAATACTGTAAAGAGAAGACATAATTTGCTTTGTGGATGATGATTGAGATAACATTGAAAAACACAATGTGACAAAGCAAGCAAGTTAATGGTGATGTTAAGACGCCAGTATTTCCTCCATGGATGACAGGTTGTTTCTTTTTTTTTTTTTTTTTTTTTTGAATTATACCATCAAAATCTCACAGCTGATGTAATCACCTCTGTGCATCAGACCTAAATTAAATGCTTGCTTCATGTCCACATTACTTCTTGTATTCTTTAGTTCTGTACTTCACTTTTTAATAGCCCTATTTGAGAAGTAAGAAGCAATCTGTCTCATGAACTCTCTGTTCTTCATTTTTTCTTCTCCTAATGAAGGTAAGGATAAGGTGCTCTTTCTAAAGAAAAATATTGTCTATGTGGCAGACCTCATAGAAATGTCTGTCTGATTAATCTGTTTTTAAAAGCTGAAGAGCTTCCTAGTAGCTTCGTACTGCTACAGTATCCATTAATTATGTGGTTTCTTTTTTTTTTTTTTTTTTTTTTTCTTTTGGTATACTAATGTGATTTAGACTTACTGAAAGACAAAGTAAAGATGAATGTAAGACCAATATATCTCCCAAGTTCTTTTCTTTTTGCTGATATGTCTTAGCAATGTCTAGTCATGCACAACTCACTATCAGGAGCCATCATCAGAAAAAATGCGCTGAAATCGTACAACTTCCGAAATGCTTCTCCTAGTCCTACCATGCTCAACACACCCTTCTGAATCCAAGGGACTCTCCAGCTCTGCCTCCTTCAGTCAGGAGAATTAGCTGAATCTTTGTAAGTATGTATATAGAGAGACACAGAAAATTGCATTTGAATCCAATAATTAATTTTTGCCTTTTCTGCTTTCATAAACTACATGCTTATGTGAATTTTCTCAGTGTAGAACAGAAAGCTCCATGCTGATTCAAAATCTATTATTTAGTGTTAAGTCAGTATATATTTCCTACAGATTCACTACATTTGAAGTATTATAAATATATCTTCATACTGTTATTGAGGGAATAAGAATTGTAGATATTACAGTTTAATTGATTATTTTTATGAACTGAAGTAGCTAAACTAAGTCTTATGCAACGTCTTTTACAAGAAAGCTTGAGAAGATGCTTCATGGTCCTGCATATGCATTTTTCATTACCAGTTCTAGATTTTTTTCTGTTTTATTTATCATGACATAAGGATTATTATGCATCAAATACAGTTAATCTGGAAAATAAAATAAATTTAATTACTTTTGTGATTGTGGACTGTAGCATGCTAATAATGATGGGTTTTGTAGCAGTAGAATCTAGCTCATTTACTCATTTTATCCAGAATTTTGGGTGGTGGCATTTTTTTGTTGTTGTTTTTTTGGGGGTTTTTTTGTGGTTTGGTTTGTTGTTGTGTTGTTTTGCTTTGGTTTTAATTTTGTCAGGAAGGAAAAATCTCTGCAGAGTGGGCAACATATACTTCATGTAACTATTCTTCCTTCGCAGGGCTTCATCACATCCTTTTCCTTCCCTACATGGCATCATTTATCCTGTTGGAGGATGGTAATAATACCACATGAATTACAAGGAGTGATAATAAATGGCAATGAAAACATTATATAAAGAGAGTTAAGAAGCAAGACAAAAGATCTTTTGGATGAGAAACCAAATAGAGCACATAAAGTAATCAGTGCACAGTTGTAAATTAAGAAGTGGCTTTCAAAAAATAAGGGAAACCAGTACCAGTTTTCACTTGAAATTATACATCCAATTCCTAGTAACTTACATTGTATCAATACATTGTGTTATCCTCAAACCTGCTAAAGTACAGTCATCTAGTTGTTTTCTACAAATACTTATGTAAGCTTTAGTGGAAGAGCCATAAAAATAGCACTTCAGAGAGTTATAGTATAAAATCAAAGGAGCAGAAGCAGTTCCTTCTTTCTTCCTTTTTCTTAATAATAATAATCATAATGACTCATCTGCATTTAGTTGACAACTCCCTGCATTAAACCCCATTTCTCTGATGAGTTGTATCATTCATACATATGTTTCTTACAGAAGTTTTCTTGTTTTCAGAGAAAACTTTCCATATAACTAATGTTTCTGCAAATCAGTGAAATCTCAGGTTCTATAAATAAAAATTTTTAGATAAAAATAGTGTGCCACTAAACTTATGGAAAGTTCTATGCCAAATATGCACACCAACAGAAGGAAATCACCATAAACTTGCATTCCTTGAGACAAATGTACCAGGAATTCCATCATGTGGGGTTTTTTTTAAATGCTACCAACTGCACAACTTCAGATAACGTCCAACAAGAGAGGTCTCTGCTGCTTAATAACTTGGAAAAACAGTCCCCTCTCTGAAAACTCTATATTCTGGGAAGTATGACAGCATCCAACATATAAGGTGGAAAAGACAGAAGGTCAATATGGTCTACATAGGCTTACAAAAAAAATGGTACTTTGTAAAAAAAGAAATGGTCATCATTCTGCAGTTAATTTCTGCATTCAAGTATAAATCTGAAGAAAGTAAATTTCAAGTAACTTGCACTATGTCATGGTAAGCATAGGCTATACAAAGAAAAAATTCAAGGAACAATGAGAAGATACCTGCGTTAATAACACAGTGCTCTGAGAAGTTGTTTGGATCTGTGAGAAGTTTTTGCCTTTATAGACAGGGACAGAGGAATCAAACAAAATGCCAATCTGCCTGATACGTATATATATCTGTCAAATCATTATAAATAACTAGTTTTTAGGAATTTGTCATTCTTATTTCCCATGCAATGACAGAATGGTTTATAAGAACAATGTGTTTTATCCTATGCAGCGGCAAATATTAAATACTTTATTTCTTAAAATGTTCATTGCATAACTAAGCCTTTTATCATTAAGTCAGAGAACTGTGAATAAGGTGATGATAGCAACAGAAACTACTGTAGACAAGTAGAGTATCTGCAAAAAGAGATCCAATAGCATGGTTTAACAATGGAGTAATGTTCAAACTGGTATTTTCTTTAGTCTAGTGTATGTGTCCGGCACCTAACCACAGGTGATTAAGACTTTGGGAGTCACTTCAGATTTGACTCATATCTCAAACACTTCAATGACTTTTGTATTAGTGAAAATGGATGTCCTGATTTTGCTAGGATAGCGTTAATTTTCTTCTTAGTAGTTAGAATAGCTGTGTTCTGATTTCAGTATAAGACTTGTTATGAGAAGAACATCGATAAAAATACCAATGTTATTAGTTGCTGCCGGCACTCAAGGCCATTCTGGTTGGCGGTTCACAGCTGCATTGGGACTGGGAGGGGGAAGCACAGTGACTAGCAAAACCCAGAACTGACATTTGGATGTGCCAGTGAGATATTCCATATCATAACCCATCATGTTTAGTACATTATCTGGGGCTGACTGGAAAGGGGGGTGGGATTCACAATGGTTTTCACTCAGGCTCTCGCTCTTCTGGGATTGCAGTTTTGGTTCAGGATTGTCGCTCCTCTGGGAACAGGCTGGGCTTAGTCGGCGGGTGGTGGGCAGTTGCACTGGGTTATCACTCATTGGTATATTTTGTTACTGTTATCATTATCACTGCTATTTTACTATAGGGAGTTTTTAAAGTTTTATTTTATCTCTATTATTAAATTGTTTTATTATCTCAATCTACAAGCCTCCTAATCCTTGCCCCTAGTCCTCTCTCCTATCCCCTGGGGGTTGGGGGGAAGTGGGTGAATGGCTGTGTTGGCTGTTGACCAAGAGCTAGGCCACTGAAACTATCCCAACAGTTAAAAAACCATGACAGTTTAGAAGGGGAATACAAAAATGAAACTTAGCCAAGCCATGGATGATAGATTACAAAATATAGAGTTATGCTTAACAACTGGAGAAGACAAGAAATGACAAGAAAAAAACAAAGTTAAAAGTGTGATAAGATTGAATAATGGAAGAGTGAAAACAATCAAAGAGGGAAAGAAGAGGAAAAAGGAACAGCTTAAAGAAATGTAATTTATTTGCTATGGTAGGCTTGAATATTGCAATATTGTGATTCTTCTGGCAATGAAATTTAGTCAAAATTTGTTCTTGATTCTTGCATGCTTTTTACAGAAAGGACTGTGAGAATTGAAATTGAGCATATAAAAAAATAGAGTAAACATACATAACGTTGAGAAAGAAAGAAAATGAGAATACTGAAACAGTACCTTCAGCTTCTGGAAAAGATGGTCCGGATAAGAATATCCCTCAGTGTAGATGCTTCTACCTTTCTTTAGAGAGTTCCATCTTATTCCATTATCATTAATAGTTTCAGTGAATAAACTTATACACTTATAAGTGCATAATCTTGAAACTCATCAATATTTTGACAAACAACATTGGCTCATAGAATGTTTTTTAAATTATTTTTCCTTATATTACTTTTATATTTATATTCACATACACATTCAATTATTTAAGAAAACTTGTGAAAAGTATTCAACTATTAAAAATATAGTTAGGTAAATATCTGATTCAACTTTAATTTTGGGGCAATAAATGAAAGTCATATGAAATAGACTGATAATGCTTTTGAAAGAAAGAAAAAGGAAACTAAAACTTATATCTATAGTTAAAGCTACTTGTTATACTGAATAGGTAGTATAAGTGAGTCTCATTTGAGAGGTTCAGCAATTACTGGTTACTGTACGTGCTGCAATGAAAAGGAAAAATAATGGCTTGCTGACATGAAAGATGCAGATTCTTTTTTCTTTTTTTTTTTTTTTTCCACAGAGCAGGGGATTTAACTGTTCTAGGAACATTTATCACTTCTTCATAAAAAGCCTCGGACACTGTACTAGTCTTGTTAACACAGCAGAACCAAACCAATCAAATGTGCTTTATCCCACAGCAGCAAAAGGTATTTCATTCTCTCCCACACACATTTTATCTTCCATTCACAAATCATATTCAGCAACAACCTAGTTTCCTTTTTGAACACTAGACTCTGATAGAATAGAAAATTTCTCATGCTATTCATGTTTCCAGTACAGCAAAGTTCTTTGGAGTTTTGTTGCTTTAGTTTTCTTATGTGCGAACTGGAACAGGCTGCCTAAAGAGGTTGTTGAGTCTCCTTCTCTGGAGGTATTCAAAACCCACCTGGATGCCTTCGTATGCAACCTGCTCTACGTGTTCAAAACCCACCTGGATGCCTTCGTATGCAACCTGCTCTACGTGCACCTGTTTTGGCAGGGGCATTGGGCTAGATGATTAAAGAGGTCCCTTCCAACTCCTACCATTCTGTGATTCTGGGGACAAGTAGCAAAACCAGACTCCAATATTGTTTAGACTCTTTGATGACAGTAAAATTAATATAAATTATTATACTATAGTTGACCAAATTTACCTTTTCACTTCATCGGAAGTTTGAAAATATGTAAGCATATTCTTGAATCATCCAACTATTCAGATTGAAAATTTATTTGTTTAGTTCCTATTCCTTTTTGAAAATATAATGTCTTTCCAGTAAGCATTTGCAGAAAGCAAATTTTGAACACACACCTGTTTTTGTATTAATAGAACTTAAAGGATTTGACAGCTTGATAAAGACAGTTGTATTATTTTCACTTGGGGGAGAGACTGTAGAAAGGATTTCTGGTAGTCAGAAGTGGAACAGTTACCACTGTTAGTTATTATAGTAGTCCTATTCTAAATTCGATCATAGGAGTTGAGGAGGATGAGACAGTTCATATTTTCCAGAGATGCTGTTTAAAAGTGACTACAGACAGATACATTACAGTGCTATGATGAATTATAATAATAACTTCCTCAGCATTGTTGGATTTTGCATGGCAAGGTTTTGGCAGTGGGGGGTGCAGGGGGTGGGGAGGGGGAGGGGGCATGGGAGGGGCTTTTTTTATGAATTTGCAACAGCTTCTCCAGACAATGCCAACAGCTCCAAGACGGCCCCACTGCTCGTCAAAGCCCAGCCAATCCGTAATGATGGTAACGCCTCTGTTATAACATTTTATTTTTTTTTTTAAGGGGGAAAAGAAAAAAATTCTTCACACTTTGCAGCTAGAGAGATAGGAGTGAGAAGATGTGAAAGAAACAACCCT
>NW_010293734.1:0-1157 GCF_000700745.2 Antrostomus carolinensis
CCCCAACCTATACTGGTGCATGGGGTTATTCTTTTCCATATGCAGGACTCTGCACTTTCCATTGTTGAACCTCTTGTGGTTCTACTCTGCCCATCTCTCCAGCCTGTCGAGGTCCCTCTGAATGGCAGAGCAGGCATCTGGTGTATCCAACACTCCTTCCAGTTTAGTATCATCAGCAAATTTGCTTAGGAGGCACTCTGTTCCTTCATCTAAGTCATTGATGAATAGGTTGAACAACACTGGACCCAGTATTGACCCCTGGGGGACACCACTAGGTACAGGCCTCCAACTTGATTCCACAACACCAATGACAACCCTCTGAGCTCTGCCACTCAGCCAGTTCTAAATCAGAAGGCAATCAGGTTAGTTAAGCATGATTTCCCTTTGGTGAATCCATGTTGAATACCCCCAATGACCTTCTTGTCTTTCACATGCTTAGGGATGGCCTCCATGATGAGCTGTTCCATTATCTTTCCAGGGATTGAGGTAAGGCTGACTAGCCTGTAGTTCCCTGGGTCCTCCTTCTTACCCTTCTTGAAGACAGGGGTGACATATGCCTTCTTCCAGTCTTAAGGAACCTCCCCTGATTGCCATGACCTCTCAAAGATGATAGAGAGTGACCTAGCAATTATTTCAGCCAGCTCCCTCAGCACACGTGGGTGCATCCCATCAGGGCCCATAGACTTGTGGGTGTTAAGGTTTCATAGTCGATCTCTAACCCAATACTCATTGACCAACAGAAAGTCTTCCTTCTTTCCAGACTCCCTCATTGATCTCTTAGGTCAGGGATTCCTGAGGGGTGGCCTTGGCAGTGAAGATTGAAGCGAAGAAGTAATTCTGCTTTCTCCATGTCCTCTGTTACCAGGTACCTTGCCCCATCCAGTAGTGGCCCCACATTTTCCCTGGCCTTCCTTTTGTTATTGATGCATTTGAAGAAGCCCTTCTTGTTGTCTCTGACCTCCCTTGCCAGTTTAAGTTCCAACTGCGCCTTGGCCTTCCTCATCACATTTCTACATGCTCTTGTGAAATCCTAATACTCTTCCCAAGTGGTCTGTCCTTGTTTCCACCTCTTAAGGTCTCTGAAGAGGCCAAAGTCAGCTTGCCAGAAGTTTAGGGTTGCAATCTTTCTTACTGCCCTGTTTCCTCCTAGCAGGATC
>NW_010293735.1:0-312 GCF_000700745.2 Antrostomus carolinensis
TTCTCCTCCCCCTCTACTCTGCCCCGGTGAGTCCACATCTGGAGTACTGTGCCCAGTTCTGGACTCCTCAGTTCAAGAGTGATAGGGATCCTCTGGAGAGTCCAGTGGAGGGCCACAGAGATGATTAGGGCCACAAAGATGATTAGGGGCCTGGAACATCTCCCGTATGAGGAGAGGCTGAGAGAGCTGGGACTCTTCAGCCTGGAGAAGAGAAGATTGAGAGGGGATCTTCTCAATGTCTATAAATATCTGAAGTGCAGCGGCCAAATGGACGGGGCTGGGCTCTTTTTGGCGGTGCCCAGTGACAGGGCA
>NW_010293735.1:480-38182 GCF_000700745.2 Antrostomus carolinensis
TGGACTAGATGATCTCCTGAGGTCCCTTCCAACCCCTACCATTCTGTGATTCTATTCTTTTTCTCTCCCTTTCCACAGTAAAACAAAGAACATGCTCTCAAATTCATCATCAACACTGAAAGAGACCATCCCCACCTGGCAGTGCCAACAGATGTTATCCAGCCAGTCACCATAGGCATATTCCCCTCTGTCTTGCATGCTGGCAAGCTATTCCTATTGGAAGCTGTCCATTTACACTGAACTGCAGAGCAACCAAAAAGCTGGTCTTTATGAAGAACAGGTGGACTTTTTTCTTATATCAAATCAAAGATACTTGAAGCCTCAGAACACACAGCGTTCTTGTTTGCTTGTTCACCACCTCATACCCACCTGACACCAGCTGGCAACAGGGAATTGCAGCATCTCCCTACTTCACAACTCAGCTTGCCAGGGGAAGGTACTAGGGTTGTTCTGCAGAAGAGGCAGTGACCAAATTGCAAAACCTGTGTATCTCCCAGCAGGACCCCACACCTTGAAGAGCCTCACCCAAGGTCACTCCTATTCTATCTTCTTATCTCATGTTCTCATCTGATTTAACACACACACAGAGAGACAAATGTCTTGTCACGCAAAACCACAGCATCTCACACTTCAGTTTAAAAGCAGCAAAGCAACCAGAAATGTACAAGGTTTGGAGAAGATCATACTAGGGTTTCCAATCTCTCAAAGATAAAAAAATTGAAACTAGAGAACACCTTGCCTTAGCTAGACAACACAAATGCATATTTAACTTCTCAATTAAGACACCAGAGTTTTAACTGGGTTTTTTTACCCATTTTTGTTTGGAAATGATGGTAATCCTCACTCCCAACCCAGAAAACACTAAAGGCTATACATTTAGAAATACTTCTGTTTAGTTACAAAAGACTGTTTTAATATTTGGTAATTGACAGAGGATTAAAAAAAATTTGGCTGATGGGTCAGTCTTACCAAACTCTGCCATTAACTTTTATTTCATCTTCTCCTACTTCCATGACGAAAGACATATTAAGTATTTTGGCAAAGGCCCTTCAATTCAGATTCACTCAGAATTAATTATCAATACTATCTCATTAATGTATCCAGGAAGGATACATATGTCACCTTTGGCATTGTAATGGCCCTTCAATTCAGATTCACTCAGAATTAATTACCAATACTATCATATTAATGTATCCAGGAAGGATACATATGTCACCTTTGGCATTGTAATAGCAGGGATTGTAGCTCTGACATTTGTATAGATCACATAGACTATAGCTAAACATGAAAAAAATTATTTATAGGATTATGAGAAAACTAAATATCTCATATTTTGTCTATTCTGTTTTATTTGAACAAGAACATTAATATTCAAACTGAGAGGCCTTGCTTGCATTACCAAAAGTACTCATATAAGAAAATGAATCCACATCTGAGAATCAATCTTTCAACACCTTTGAGGGTTGGTCTTCAAACCAAATACAAATTTTCGAGTGGTTTGTATATTTCACATATATTTCAAAACCTGGCTTTATAATAAAGGATAGATTTAGATGCAGAAGAATACAAACAGCTCAATACACAAATAATCTTTTTTTAATTAAAAACATGTTCTCAAAACCAGCACCTTGTCCAATTGCACTTAAAAAAAAGAACATAGTGGTCATTTTGCCACCTTCCAAACACAATAACATCTATTAATACTTAAGAGATGTCATGTTCAGAGCTTTTACTGGATCATAAAACTCTCCTTCTATATCCAAAGGTATACAAGCTTTTCACAGCTGACTACAATTTATGAGCCAAATAAGGAAGCTGCTTGCAAAAGTAAAGGTTTGTAACCAAGCAAGCAGAAAGTAGTTCTAACCACAGAACCAAAGTATGTTATTCAAATAACTCTAGTAAAAATAGCATGATGGGGCAGCAGCATTACAAAGGCCAAATGCGAGGGGAAAATAAGTCATAGGAAAAAAAACCAACCTGATAATATGGCAAGAGAAGATTTTGATTCATTAAACAGTGTCTAAATCACAAGTAGCACATCAGGTTGGACTAGCTGACCTTTAAATGTCCCATCCAACCCAAACCATTCCATGTGAAGAAAAACAAGATGGAGGTTTGTCATCACTGAAAGCAATCTGAAACAGGAACAGAAACAATCCCAGGAAAGTACAGGATAAAAATCAGGATACAGAGATTTACAGAGCAGCTTGAAAATTGATACATGTTTAAAACTTTCACTTTCTCACATCAACAAAGCGAAAGAGGCAAAGATCAAAACTGCAATGCTTTAGGAGGATATCAACTGATCCAGAACTGCAAAAGGTGCCTGTCTTGATAGGCTGCGAGGGAAACACTAATTTGCACTAGATTTTCAGGTAGAGTATAAAATAACATATTATTGTCATTTGAGTGGCCCAAAATATGCACACATAGGACTCCTATTTATCACTAGACATTCTTGAAAAACTTCTAATTTTCACATATAACATTCCTAAAGTTAACAGTCTGCTCAGGACAGAATAACTGATGGAATTTTTTTTTTTTTTTTTAATCCAGGTGTAACTACTTACAGAATTAGTTTGTTTTGTTTGGGGGGGGAGGGGGGGGTTTATTCCAAGAGACAAAACCAAAACAAATGCAAACCAGAACTCTCCAAGCTGATGATATTATGTGTATAAACCAAGAGGATGGGGCGGGGGCGTGGAAAAAAAGGAAGATAGATAATCAGAGATTGAAAAAGTATGCAGGACAGATGAAGGAAGAAGTACCGGTTATTTCAACACTTACCTGTATTTTTCTAGCTTGTTTAAGCCCTCTGTTTTCAAAACCTCTGGGGCCTGACTTTGCTGGGTTACATTGACGTGTGTGAGGTTTGCCAAAAGGGGGGAAGCTCCAGACTGCAGGATCTGCCTCATCCTCACAGAAAAAAACATGACCTGCACTCCAAGACCAATGCTGGTCCATGCAAGAATGCTGTAAAGACAGAAGCCAGGGAAGTCCATCATTAGTTCTGTTTCAACATTGGTCCAGTACGTACGTACTGGACACGGAAAAAATTCACATCAGGAATGAATTAACCAGACTCAAAGTACAAGAAAAAAAATGAAGGCAAGAAAGGGCTCATCAAGAAGCAAAAATTACAAGGAGCATAGCAAGGTACAAAGGAAATAGCAGTATAGTCCTGGAAAAGTGTTTCTCTTTTGCTTTGCCATGAAGTAAAACTTTTAAATGCTCTGATGAGGGATATTAGGATGATAGCCACGAATCAAAGAAACTCTGCTGGGGGGGTGGGAATCAAACCAAAAGAAAACTAGAGACATTTAAGAAAGAAAGATGTAAATATACTTAGTTTTTCTGTAGGCAACAGCTCCAGAAAGCTCTGATTTATTTCTAAAGATGGAAAATTTACAAAGGATCAAAAATTATACAACAGATTACATTTACAGATCATTATGATCTAAAGATTGATAAAGTAATAGATAACGCATGTGCATCTGAAATAGATTAGATTGTCCTTGTTTTAAAATTATTTGTAATTTTAAAATAACATACATGAATGTACTGCATAGTATATGCTACTCCACAGCTAGTGGTTTTTTTATAATTTACCAGTTTAATGAGACAAAAAAAAAATTTGCAGTTATTCTTTATAAGGTGGTACTGTAGGAGAAAATTATTACTATAAGTAAATCTGAATGGATACTTTACAACTGTTTTCCCCATAGGCTCTTTTTAAAAAAAAAAATAAAAAAAAATAGATCAAATCAGTCAATAAGCAGATAGTGTAATTCTAATAACTAATTTTTAAAAATACAACAATAATTCAAATAATCGTTAAATTCTTGGAAGAAAAGCTCTAAAAATAACTGCAAATAATTTTATATATATGTAAACTGAAACATGCATTACTCTTTCTGACTGGTAAAGTCAATGGTATTTATCTTCTCTAGTGGAATGACTTCTTTTAAGTAGTATATTTCTTTGTAAGTACTACAAGGAAAATTCTGAATTTTACATTAAAATACACACAGAGGAAAACTTTCTGCTAATGAAATAATTTCTAGATATAAAATTAATTCAAATGCTCTTAAATTAATATTAAGGACAAGCTGAGGATCTAACAAACCAACACAGCTGCAACAGCCCTGCCAAGCTTTTCAATATATTTTTCACATTTTCTGCAGAGTTATATTTTCTATCTTGATCAGGCAGAATCAGTCTCCTGATTAACACTGTCCTTGCCACCTGGGACTGAGAAGCATCTCTGCAGTTGTATCACATACAGATCAAACTCGTACTACACTGGGACACACCAGAGCTGGAAGAGAATGCAGAGTGTGGGAACAACTGCTCTTACAATATACAAAGTCAAGTACTTAACTTCTAGTGAAGAAAAGAGACTGAAATCGGGGGCTGTGGGGGTGTAGGGTGTGTGTTCATATGGTCGCTCTGAAGCCAAGCAAGACAATGCCAACAAGAGAGATACATGGAATTCTACACAGTAAAAGAAGCTGCAAGCAGCACAGGAGTCATCCTGCGCTCCTGCTTGCTTTTCCTGAGAGCAATTGCAAGATCTAGATTTTATCTCAGCGTAAGTGTTCATTCACTGATTGTTTTCACTTTCTTTCACATCTGTTAAGGTCCTCAAAATTTGTGTTAAGCTCTACAGTATGCAATTCCCAAAACTATTATTCAATAACACAAGGGTTCAGTTTTCTTCATATACTAACCATCCAGAGAGCTGAAAGACAACATCTGACATAAGAGCAGTTAAAGCTCTTTGATCAAACTCTGGAAATCAGTCAGTGCTGATATCCAAAATAACAGCACCAAGTACAAACAGTTTACATTTCTGCAACCAATATTAGACTCCTTTAAGCAAGCAGGCAAGGACTGAGTTCAGTGCTGTAAGGTTAGAGAGCTCACACTGTGCTGTTCTCAGCACAGGATGAAAGAGATGGATAGAGATTATTTTTCCTGCTCTCCTGCCTCGAGCAGAAAAAGCAACACTTCCTGAGAGCACACTCCATGGGACAGGTCTTCAACAGCACTAGAATACACAACTGAGGTATAAACTATCCCAATTTTTAAGTCGGTGAAAATGTTGACTTAACCTGGAAATAAAAAATAATAAAAATTTTAAAATCGTAGATTTCTAACCTTCTACACTTAATGTAAAATATTACTTTTATGATCAGGTGTAGTAATGCTGATTTGCTCCAGCTGATGATCCAACAACAGTTTGTTTGGTAAACAAAAATCTCAGTGAGAAAGTCAGCTGACAGCACTGTCCTCCCAGCTATCTGCTATCCAAAGGACTCCCACCATTCCAGGAATTACTCTGGCTGGCCTCTGCACAGAACAACTTAGCATCCATCAGGGTTCACATGTTTCATGACAGCACTTATGAATCTATTCTAGGATGTACTTTAAAAATAAATAAATAAATAAAAAGCAACCAAACATGGCTGATACCACAGATCTCCTTTTAATTCACAGAATTCTTAACGGTACACATGATGCGAAGAATCTTTTCCTCCTAAGTCAAAAAACAAGTGAGCTTTTTATCCTTTCTCCTCAAATGTCAAAGCTTCTTCCATTTGGGAAAGCTTGCAATTCAAACAGCTTTTCACTGAAAAAGAGGTTTACAAATGTGGTTTGAACCATTTTTTGAAAAAAAAAAAATCATCCCATTTTTTCCATTCATTTGCCCCTTGTGTGTAACCAAATGAATGGCTTTTGTTTGCATTAATACATTTTTTTCCTTCAGTTGTCTTTCCCCTATTCAACTATTTAAATAGAAGACTTTCTTTCCCCTTGATTTTTTATTTATGAGTCCTATAAAAGTATGTTCAGGAGTGCACAGAAGGCAGTAGCACATTTCTCAACACATGGGGTTCCATGTGCAAGACATTTACACATGTCCATATACTGGATGTGCTAAAAGTTTCAATTTGACTGCATCAAATTGAACTGCTGCCAGTCACTGCAGCATTGATAAAAGAAGTCCACACCTTCTTTCAACAACCACTTTAAAGTCTATTTTGGTGCTTCTTCAAGTACTGCAAATAAAGAAGTAAAATCCTACTCAGAAAAATATTATACTGTTTACATACAAAAAACCCCCCAAAAAACAGAAAGAACAAGATAGATTTTGAAGTTATTTCTCCACAGAGTCTATTTTATTCACAGTTAATGCCATGAAAAATAATTTCTCAGCAGGATTAAAAAAAATGGGACTATATGAAAACAGTAAGTATAACACTGGTTGCAAATGTGGTAATCAGAGCTATACTACATGTCCTTCCTGATGGGATTATGGCTCCAGGTTTGCTCATTAAATTGTGAAGAGTTGGCTGTTCCCAGTCTACTGTCAGGTGCTATCTGATGATAGGAAGGTCTTCCCAGCACATTACAACAACCAAGTGGCTTGACAAACATCCTGCAAAACTGGAATATTTTATCTCAGCAGTATGCAATGGAGTTTTGCCAAATGCCTAACAGCCCTATTATTTCTCCCTGACAGGCTGTTTTACAGAAGTTATTATTTTCTGATTACACTAAATTAAAGTATGGGTTGCTGGACAGAACAGAAGGATATTTACATTGGACCTCTGGCATCATTATAATGAGATAAAGGGCAAATACAAGCCAGAAATGCTCCATTCAGAGTGACATTACCACTTGTTATAGCATGTATTTACAAAAAAAGATAACATAATTTAATCTTTATTGCAATACAGATCCCCACCCCCCCCAAAGGTGAAGCCACCAAAAAAGAACATAAAGAAGCTCAGAACAGGGAAATACTCAACATTTCATGCAAGTGGGAAGAACTTAAGAGCAATGGGGCTGTGATAATTCAGAACAGCTGGAGATCCAGTCTTAGCAAAACAAAACTTATACTCAAAGTGATTAACCCTCAAGAGCCAATAACATATATACTGCTAAACTGTGAAATAAATATAAGTCTTAACAAGTATAAGAAGCACATTGACACAAAGACCCTCCTTGATTTTAAATAAACTACAGACTGAACATTCCCTACAGGTATTTTATGTTGAGGAGAAGTATCTGCCTACTGCTGTCATGTATCTCATTTGTTAGGCACATAGCACAAACTTGGCTGTATTGGGGTCCTATGAAATTCTGTCTAATAATTCACCTTCTTTTCTGTACCACTCAACTGGGCATGGAATATGGATATGGAATGTTCAATATGGATATGAAATGGGCAGAGTCAGCTCTGCTGTCCCATCAGTGTATCATCCAACAAAGATGAGGATGCATCTAAGAGGAAATAATGGTATGGCAGACAACTATTTTTTTCAGACAACAAAAGAGAAGATTGTTTTTTCTGCTTTGCATACCTTCTGTAGGGCGAGAAAAGTTACAGTATGTTCAGTATACAGCATGCTCTATCCATATGTTGATACTCAGACCAAACAACTGTATATTATTGATTTCTAATTCCAAAAAGATCAACCTAATTGTAAATGGTAATTAAGACATAATTATTCTGACCCCATATCCATTACTATAAAAATTAAATCTTCATGACATTTGCAGTTTCCAACAATACAGTACAATAAAGCTGCATAGAAAAGAAACATGGCTTACATCTGTTACTTTAACCATGGGAAAAGAACAATGGCACATATGTTAAAGATTAATCCTGATCACATTACATAGAAATCTGGGCTCACAGTAATGCCAAAGATGAAGAAACTGAAAAACCTATCAAGGGTCATATCTGAAATCTAAGAATCAGAATATAATAGCCTTTCCAAGTTAGTTTGCAATACATCACTGACCCATGCATGGACCAAC
The DNA here is from genome assembly GCF_000700745.2 of Antrostomus carolinensis. Taxonomy (NCBI): domain Eukaryota; kingdom Metazoa; phylum Chordata; class Aves; order Caprimulgiformes; family Caprimulgidae; genus Antrostomus; species Antrostomus carolinensis. Next base: position 8,314 of record NW_010293735.1, read on the forward strand.
ACCGTGGTACCAGAAGCAGAACATAATGTTGTTGGTTTTGAGACTGAACTTCTTGTGTAGGTCTTCATGGTTATGAAAATCCGTTTAGTATCAGTAAATATACTTATGATCTGCACCAGAATACCTTGACAGCTGCAGTTATTTATGTTGCTACCATCACCCTTTTTGCTTGCCAGACACCACTGCCCACAGCACAGGCAACGGAACTGAACTTCATCTACCTGTAAGTTTTACTAAATTCTTTACTCTATGCAACCCCCAGCATCAAACTTAGAAGTCCTCACTTCAGAGAGGTGATTGTAGGAAAAATCAAACCATCAAATCAGATATCTTGATTACATAATTAATACAATTATTCATGTGACAACTTTAACTTTACAGCTCCAGACCAAAGTCTTTCAAATCCAGTAAGACTCTCATTCAACTAAAAGGCATAAGCATCATCCCAACAGTGAGATTCCCAAGGATTTAAAATACATATCACTATTACAACTGTACAGTTTGGAGGGGATTGTTTGCTCACAGGGAAGGCTGGGAAGGAAAAGGAAGAGTGCCTCTTTGAGCTGGATATAATGGTTTCAAACTCCAAGACTCAGGTTTGAAACACACTGGCTGCCTAGAAGAATTAGGTTCAGGTAGGAGCAGTTCTAACTCTTGACTAAAAATAGAGCTGTGTGAGTAATGTATATACTGAATGTTAGATCTTTCTGGCTGTAATTTGCCTGCACCTAAAAAGCTAAAATACAGAATTTTTAATTTTTTTTTTTCCCCCAAATTCAGTTTCTTGACACCTACTTGGGCTCCAGATCCTTCCTGAATTGTACTTCCAAGATAAGACAAGTGGTATTGCTTTGGGACTTTCACAAACAGAAAGTGATCTTAACACGTCAAAGAAAAAAATCAAACAATCCTCAAAATGTGTTAAGTACTCTGCTGATTAGCTTTGTGATCAAAATTCTACATATACATGCTATGTCATTCTGTTACTAAAGAAAATTCTTCTATGTAGGAGGTCTGCATACAGACCCTGTGAATGACGTGTAACGTGATGCACAGAGCACTGTGCCTTCCCTCACTGGGATTTTGAAAGTGTTTTGAGTTTCACAAGCTAGTGAAGGCTGGTCAGCAGTGAATTCATGGAAAGCAAAGGGCAGTAAATACCCTGTTTCCAAATCTAAATTTGCATTTAGTTTTTCTTTCTGTCCCAGACCCCAGTTGTCATTCAAACCTGGATGGTAATATTCCAAAAATAACAGGAGAGCTGACCACAACTGGCGTGTTGTGAAGGGGGAATTGTTTTTCTCAAATCATACTGAACTAAGTCATTAGTTTCTCCACATATACTACTGAAGCCTAAAAAGAAAATCATAAGCATAGCAATACAGGATTTCAAAATAGCAGCTGAGTACCCAGAGGCAGCTAGATCAGAAAATCTGCAATCAGTTTGAGTGTTCACATAAAAGGACCGAAACAGGTGAGGAATGTCTCAGAGATCAAAAACTGAAACTACATCTACCAGGATGAAGTATTTGGCCAAATACTTTTAAAGGTTTATTTCAGTATGGCTGAATAAGTTATTTTTCCTCCCTGTATCATTTTATACTGCACTGTTAAGAATCAGGTAAATGAGTTGTCTTGGGCCACCAATCTGGAGCTTCAGTCTCAACCTACAAAAAGCGTTCAAGCAACTGCTGCTCCAAAACCACTGACCTACTGCCTACTATGAACTTGGGATTAGACCTAGAAATTCATTAGTCTCTTGTGGTCTCAAAAATACAACTTTATGCCATGCACTATCTGAAGGGAAAGGGATTATGCATAACATTGACAAATATATTTCAATTTCTCCTTCCGTTTTTAAAAACAAAACAAGAAAGTACTGAAGTAACTAGGCAATTCCAAAACCTTCAAGTTGTTGTAATAGGAATTGAGGTTTCTTGACGGTTTTTTGTTTTGTTTTTAAACAGAACTAGTTGTAAATTTACACATGGCTATCTGGTACCATTTGGACAATATTAGATTAAGTACAAAACCAGCTCTATTCCTTCCTGACATAAACAGCCACAAGAGCCTCTTCAGCTTTTCTTTTTTGACATTGAATAAGTCATGTTTTTTCATCTCCTCTTGTACAGGGAGTTCTCCATTCCTCCGATGATTCTGGCTGGACATTCTAGTTTGGATCCACATCTTTTGATCATGAGCGATTAGAATTGCTCACAACATACCCAGAAGGGTCTCTTGAGTTCCTGAACATGAGTATCAGTACTCACCCTCTGGGAGCACTTCATTGGATACACATTTCATTTTTCCATGGCCATGTCACGCTGATGGCTCAATATTCTTCCTGTGTAGGAAGAGTATGCAATCAATGCACCCAGATCCTCATCCTCTGTGACTACTTCCAGCTGTGAGCCTCCAGAAGAGATGCTTTGATTCCCAGGTGCCCTGCCCTGGAGTTTGTTTTATTGATTTTCTATTACTTTGGTCTCCAAGGCTGTCCAGTTCTTTCCTTTATAATACAAAATGACTGTCTTTACAGTCCCTCCTAAATATTTGTCATCAATAGATTTCATCAGCATAAGCCCTTTGTTTATGCCAAAGTCATTAATAAAAAACACAGAACAAAAGTAATTCTCCCCAAGCTAATCCTCAAGGAAACAAGAAGTAATCTCCATTCAGACAATCTTTTTTCCATAACTATTCATTGTTGACATATTTTAAACAGTTCCTTATGTGCTGTGTACATTTCCTACCACTTACCATCACAACTAATAATTTCCCATTATTTCTCCCAGTCCCTAACTAATAGTTTTCCAGTGTTAGATTTAAATTGCAAAGACCCTGTAGAATAGTAAAGTATAAAGTATTTTAAATTTTCTTTGTAAGCTCTTGTATTGAAACTATTAACTTCTTTGTTCAACCCACAGGAGATGAATTTTCTCTTTTCCCTTGTGCACAAATAGATGTAGATCCCAGTTGCAGTGAGATTTTGAAGGAAAAGAGCAGACGCAGCTATGGAAACAGTGGACTGGGAATGCTGGAATGTAGCCCTTAGCCTCTCTCTCCTTTGTTTCCAAATATTTTTAGATCAAATGCTGTATGTATGTGAGAGGCTTTCACTGTAGTAGGTATGGCTACTAAAAGCAAGAGATATCCACCAGCAAAGTCTGAAATAGATTGTGTGAGGTCTTTCCTGTATTTTCAGCTTCAAAGACCAACAGGCTGTAAAAAAAGAAAACAAGATTTTGGTAACAGATTTAAAGTTTCTGGTTTTAGCAGTACTAGAAAAAAACCACAGAAGGTTACGGCAGAAGAAATGGATTCAGGAAATCTCAACTCTTCCATTGATTTCTAAACACATTTTTCCCATACTCAGAGAATAATAGCACTTTTTTTTGTAATAGTCCCTGATAGAATGTCCCAGCTTTCATACACTCAGCAGACTGATTTTCAGGGATCCAGCCACTAGAAATTCCAGTATTTTAAAGCACCAGGAGCCTGGTCAGAGTCTAGGCTCTAACCATGAGTTTCTGGAGCTCTAGGAACAGTTTTCCAATTCCAGCTTAGTCCATCACATCCTCATGGGGCAGTTAGAAACCAAAATGATGACATCTTTTGCCAGCCCCCATCAGAGCTACCTCTTCACAAATTGCAAACATCTCATGCTAAAGATTAACTCTCCAGAAGTCACAGCACAAGTATACCCAAACAGGTTTACACATAGAAATAAGGTTTGGCATAGAATTTCTAGAAACAACATTGTCAACAAGAAAACAGAGATTATGAACCAGTAAAAAAATTCTGGGCTGCTGCTTCTACACAGCCTTTTCTTGAATGACTGAATCCATTCCAGCTCAGATATGACTGAGGTTAATTGTTTTCTCAGATCTTTCTTCCAAAACTACCTCATCTATCCCGTCACTAGGAAGCACGTTCACTGTCTCCCTTACAAATTAGAGCTTATGCCCCTCATCTTCACTTTCAAAAGATATTTTAAAATTATTTTTATACTTTCCCTAGCTATTAATAGCTTTCCACAATTCTAAACACCATTATTTTACTATTTTCACAAATAATGGCAAGCTGTTGCTGAGTTTCTGTTATCCAGCTTTCTAGAATACTGTACACAACACAGCAGCCTTTCACTAGAAGTAAAAGTTCATTCAAATTTAGCAAAACCATTAAATAATACAATCCTACTAACTCATGATGCAAATATGTAACAGAGATTCTTAGGCATTTTGTGTATTCTTACACACCTCACTTATTCTATGTTTCATTTCCTCATGTATAATACTAGTGCAATACTTTACAGAGATCAGTCAAAGAACAGCAACAATAGACTCAAATCCTGCAGCCTGAGGATCTCTGAGGAGTCTCACAGTACATTTTTCCTCCTACATGCTTTCAGCACCTTGCAGAAAAATATTTGAATCTTGGTGAAATCATTTCAGTACTATTTTAATATAAATACTGATGCAAAGACATATAAAAAAAAGTTTAAGCACTTAAGAAAGCATTGTAAGTTAAATTATTTCTCATGTAGTCCCTAGGATCCCAGCCACAAATACAAGAAAAGCAGTTCAAGAAGTGATTAGCAAAACAAGGAATCAATTCACAGTAAATTTTAGTCACATTTACTATTAAATAAGTCCAATCACAGACAGGCAAGGACAAGACAAAGATATAAAAATGTAACTATTATATAAAATAAGATCTGCCATATTGGACCACAGCTGTAATTCAGCCACACAAACATACTGCTTTTCTGACAGCAATTTCAAACATTTCTTCAGAGGCACCATAACCCCCAAACTGACAATTATGGATTACTCTGCCCATAGACTTGTTTGCTTAGGTCCCCATGGTTATGTTTTCACTATGGATTAAGATGCATCCCAAGAACACTTTCAGCACTGGGCTTATTCTCCATCCATATCGCTAATACCAAAGATAAGAGAACCATGAGAGGAGGCATTGCTCCCCTACTCCTTTACTTAATGTAGGCAGGGGGCTGAGGGGGCTCAGCAGTTTGCTCAGGCTCTGCATCGTTTGTGTATCATAGATGCATCAATCAAGAAAATAGTTCCCAAGTAGGTATCTCAGAAGACCTAGTGAGCAGAAGGACACCAGCTCAGCAAGGACCTCAAAGAAATAAAAGTGACCTAGGTAAATAATCATAGAATCATAGAATGGTTTGGATTGGAAGGAACCTTAAAGATCATCTAGTTCCAACCCCCCTGCCATCAGCAGGGACACCTTCCACTAGATCAGGTTGCTCAAAGCCTCATCCAGCCTGGCCTTAAACATTTCCAGGGAGGAGCATCCACAATTGCCCTGACAGGCTCAGATTCAACTTCTAACCCTCTTACTTGTGAACAGAGAGGTTTTGTGGAAAAGAGCTGATTCGCATTCTAAACAAATATGGCAGCGTATCAAAGCAGGCAACCAAAGCAAAGGGAGAAAGCTAGTGCGCATCTGAACTCAGTATGCAATCAGCCAAATTTTCAGTTAATACAAACCAGGATTAACCTCATTAACTTCATTGGCTCAGAATCATCTTCTAGACTTACAGGATACACACTGCACGTGACTTCCCCCATCAAATTTTTCAGAAGCTGAACCTCAGCCTCACCCACCTCCTTCTCCCACAACCCCTCAGTTGTATCCTGTTACTGACACAGCTGGACTTCATTATTGCACCCTCTGCAACCCTGCAAAAGCACGTCCTGCACAGAGCTAAGTGCTCCTTTTGCTTCTCTCCTAGTGCTAGAGAAGCTTGAAAGCACCACCTAATGGCATAAGTGGCATCCTGATTATTAACTTTTTAAACTGTTTCTAAAGTACCTTAAGTAGATGGGGGCTCATGTAAGTAATTTTAGTGGCCACTTTCTGTGGAATGTAAAATACAAAAATGGGAAATATTATTTTATCCCACATTAAGGACAAGGCATTGTGCTTTACCATGCTGTATTTATACAAAGGCATATCCTTCTATATTGTATGTCAGAGTTCACTGATCCTCAGTTTCCAAAAGAGCTTAAATATAGAGTTCATTAGTGCAGTGACCACAATTCCTCATCTGCATTTAGAAGCGAACCAAGTGAACTGTACTAGAGAAAAGTAAACAAGAAATTTCTACTGTTAACTGCTTCTGAAACAAACAAACAAAAATGTGCTGCACAAGATATTTCAAGAGCTCAACTGTGGGCTGCCTTATATCATTGGTACTTACTAAACAGAAATTGGAACAACTGAAAGTTGTCGGATTTCTTACTTTATCCAGAGTTTACTACTTGGCTACTGTAATGTTCCCAGCTACTTTCAAGAGTACAACTGAAATGAAAACCTGATTTCATTCACAACAGTTTGGAGTGGATTTTGGCAGGACACTACAGATTGCTGTGGTCAACCTCTGACTCTGAAGTAAACTGCCTGTTATATTATTCCATCCTGAGCAGAACAAATAACACCCTTCTTGCCTCCATTCTCACCAGAGGAAGCCAGAACAGGAGTTAGTGGTCTGTGTGTGCCTATTTACATCCTTTATATTTTAGTATCCAAACATGCAGACAAGTGGCATGCTGTGATTAATAGAACTTGCATTGCTCCAGCACCATCCAATATTTTTACCTTTATAGAAAAAAATTATGCAAGATTAACTGATGATACTCTATCGCTAACAGTAATGAGAATTCTGCCTTCTGATCTAGAATGTTTCTTTTATATAAAAATTATTATAATACTATTTCTACAGGTAGAGAAACCAAGACAAGAAGAAATTAAAAGATTTACCCACATTTCACAGCAGGTCAGTAGCAGATCTAGAAACAAAATGCAGTATCCCAGCCCTGTTCCAAAGCTCTATTCACTCAACTGTATATGAAGCATGTGTCATGTAATGAATTTAATGAAAGCAATAGCATAGCTAGACATCATCTTCCCAGCTTCTAAGTCTTTCAGATGAAAACTACTGGATCTGACTTTATTTTAGAAAAAAAATAAAAATCAATTTCCTCTGTGAAAGTGTTTAAAGTACGTCTCCCGCACTGTGCAGGAACTTGAGTTGCCTACTTTCACTAGAGGTTGGAAATATGAAATGTAAATAAAAATGTCAAGAGAATAAGAGACACAAAAGAGCATGTTTTCTTTTTCTTTAAGAGCATCAACCTTAAACATGAGGGTGTTTGAACAATTTTATCATCTACAGGGAAGAAAGTTCCCTGTGGGAGCTATAACTTACAGCTCCCAGCAGGCTAGAAACTTTTCATACTGAATGCACAACAACCAAGTATTCAGATGTCACATGGCTGCCACAGACATAGAGGACTAGCAGCGTTATTCCCTCTTAAAAAGTATTCAGCTGTGGATCCAAACATGAATGTACCTGTTCAATCTTTAATGTCAGTTATTCTTAACTACTGAGATACTGATACTGTCTCTAACTATGTTTTGCTGGTTTTGTTGTTTGGTGGTTGGTTATTTTTGTTTTGTTTTTATTTTAAATCTTATAAATATCTTATTCTAATCCCTATTCTAATTTCCAGCTGATTCAGCTACATTTATCTCTGACAAGTGGCTACCAGATTAAGCTTTTACAAAGAAAACATTTTACGTATTTTGAAATAAGCTGGTACTGAAGCCATTTCCATAGGAGCTAGCAAAAAACCGCACCTGTAAATCCTTATTGCTTGTTACCTACATTGCAGTTCCTCTATATGGTTTTACTTGACTTGCATTTTTTTGGTTGGTTGGTTTTTTGTTGGGTTTTTTTTTTAATTATCCAGTCATGGTTTTCCTATATGAAGATCTGTTTTATGGAAGATTCACTCCTCTTCGGAACCTCAATGTTTTCACTAAGACCAGATCCAAAGCAAGCAGAAGTTCAGCTAGGGCTTTGGAGTTTACAGTGACAGATACTGCTTTGACTCAGCCATACTAAGTATATGTTAATCTCAAATTTACTTAGTTTGTTTGGTTTTTTTTCTTATTCTGATTGCACAGAGGAAATATTAATACTAGTCAAATGAATAGAGAACCAGTTTGAGCCTGGGATCATCCACAAACAACCAACAGTGAAGGAAAAGAGATAATTTTGTTACAGATTGTAACAGATTTTCACAATGTGTTTTGACTTTTCTATATGATTGCCTGTTATGCTGGGAATGTGCACTAAACCACAACAGTATTTAGCATACAGATAACTGTTTATATATCGTGTATTTAGAAGTGCTTGCTGTGTTTATGTTTAAACCAGATAACACAGATGGTTTCCCCCTCCACAACTGTATAATAAATCTAAATTATAAATCCCTATTTGTTTTGACTGTCTTGACAAGACTCCTTTGAAATTATCACGTATTTCATTTAAAGGATTTTTTCAGTTTTCCCATGTTAAAGGGAATCTCCTGGGAAGGAAAAAAAAAAAAAAAAGTATTTTCAAAACAAAGAAGTTCCATTAATAGAAAAATATTTTTAAATGGTAGAAATGGAGGAGATTCAGAGCTTGCTATTTTTGTCTACAAACTGAGCATGAGGGTTTGGTTTTTTTTTTCTGGATTGTTATTCTTTTAATTAATATAAATTGGGGTACTGGGATAATTTTTTTGCCTGGGTTTTATAGCTTGCATTGCAACTGAGGAATGAGGTGCCATTGAATATTATGGCCTATTTTGATATCAGGTCTACCAGCTCAACTGGTGGTATGATTATCAAGTGGCTTAGCAGGTAGAGAACTGGAAATTGGAAATCAATGTTCTACTTTTGTTGCTGGCACTGTCTGTTGCTCTATCTCAGTTTCTCTAAAATTCACTGGAACAACACTCTACATTCTGTCTACTGAAACTCCACAATAAAACACAAATGCAAAAAGAAGAACAAGTTATTCAAAGCAAAACAAGACAAATTATTAAGACAAAGTCCTCATCTCCAGTCAAGGGGTATATCATATCTCTGCAAAAGACATTTGCCTGTCAGGTGTGCTAAAAAAAAAAAATATAGCATAACTAGATGCAGATTCAATTTTGCTATTTAAATGTAACTAGGTTAAACTATGTAATGGACAAACATAAAACGGTAAGGAAAGTATAAAAATACACAAGACATAGGGTTGAAAATACAAAACATCAATTGAAAACCACAAAATGAGAAGGATGCTATAATGAAGACAGGCAGACCAGAAAGAATTTCAAGGTTGCCATGAAGAGGAGCTTGGCAGCCAAAGATGGAAAAAACCCACTCTTCTGAGCAGTCTTCCAAGGAAGCAATTCTTACATGATCATGTCAGAACCTCATACTAACTCTAAAATACACTGCCCAACTCAACCAGATTTGACAGAGGATTGCAGAGGTCTCTGACAAGAGGGTTCTAGAGCAAATGCCCAGAGGTATCGTGAAGCCCCACGCTGCCCCTAAAGCTACTTACTTCATGTGCAGCAGCCAAGAGTCAGGGCTTTCCACAGACTTTCCAATCAGTGAAGAAGAGTGGTGAGCTTAAGAGAACATCTGCAGGTCAGTCTTCATGTGCACAGCTCTGTTGTGTCCTCCTGTCCATAGGCAGGAGAAATGTGATACCATATGTGGTACCAATTCATCCAAGCCTCTTACAACCTTGAAAATGGGTATTACACATTGCAAAGTGTCCCAGGAACAACTTCATGAAATCTAGAGCAGAAAATTGACCAGGTATATATGTACAGCTCAATGTCTACATACCCACCCGCATATCCACCTGCCACCTCTGATATTTCCATGTTGCCAGAAAACAGCAAGACTGCAATGCTGATATATTTTCCATATCACATTTTTCCCTGCATGAATTGGTGCTTATCATTTCACTCTAATTAACCTTTAAGGGAGGAGAGGGAAGCAGCACCTGGACTATTAAGTCTCCATTGTTCTAAACATATAGAGGACCAAAATAACATTTTTCCTTTCACAGACTAAAAGTTTGTTTTATTTAATATTAAAGCGGTGCACCTAAAAGTCCAGCTATCCTATCACATCATTGCATCTGATGAAATACATACGGATTTAAACCAATATGAGGGTTGGAACAGACTAAGATTGTCAAAACATACTTGAAGCTCTGTGCAGCTGAATGGGAGGTTGCAAATCCTCTGAAGATAGAAGAAATTAGGACATCCCCTCTAAAAAAAGAAAAAAAAAAAAAAAAAAAAAAAAAAGACAGAATGACTCCCAGTAATTAGTTTAAAATAATTTTGCATGGACAAAAGTTAAGAGAGCATCAGCATAGGCATTATATTCTCATATTTTTTTTACTCCTAAAGTAACCAGCATGCACATGCCCTTACTAGTAAGGACAGTTATATTTTTCAGCATAAGAAACAAAGTTTCACTGAAGTTCACTAAAAATTGTTTAAAAAAATAGCAGTTCAGGAACACTAAAGCATTCTGACTGAATTCAAGTAAGGAACTAAGTGATTGACTCTTCAGGTTCCTCCAGTTTTTGAAGCAATCAAGGAAGCCTTTCCATTACTTCAAATGAAGCTAGATTTAACTCTCACAGAGTTCAGGTTGAGGTTGGGCACCAAAATCCCCTAATACACATAAAAGTGTCTTGTGTTTATACCAAACACACTCCATAGAAACCACTCAGTGATGGCAAATTATAACACTAAGTAAAGCTGGACACACACACAAAAACAAAAACACACTTTCATAGGAACTGAAACAAAATCAGTAATTTGGTTCTAGTTTGGTAAATTTCATCCAACAATAATTTTTCAAAATATCATGTGTCAAAACAGCTCATTAGCTTATTGCCCAACATTTCGCTGCATTAACAAATGGATTTTGTTTTGGACATTATGCCTTACAAGATAACAGTGCCTTTGCAAGCACTAAATCAGCTGTTACCATGCAACTGAGAGAGGATTTGCACCTTGCTCTTATTTTGAGCTCACACTTCAGGTTGAGTGTCTCATCCCATGGCTCAAGACTGCCCTAATTACTGCCTCAGGATATTCCTGGGTGTGCATCCCATTTTCCATGAAAACAGCTAATCTAAATGACATAAAATATGTAGAAATTGTCTGGAGAAGGGAAAAAAGTTTATCTGAAAAAATACACTGATCACACAAAGCCACCATTAACTTCTTATAAAAAACAAATACTGCCTACATTTATTCAGAGAACGTAGCTCACCAAGAATGCCTTTTCTAAATAACGAAGAGTAAGAGATCTCTTGTGCCAAGAAGGAAAACACATTATTTCAAAGTTGTCCAGGTCAATGGAATATGGGTTTGGAAACATGTCAATAGTACAGGAAGAAGGAAATCTTTCCATCCCCTTTACATATTTCAGTATAGTTAACTATGTTAAGCTAAACTTGCAATGCAAAAAACTTGTCAGTTATTCTCTGAGAAATTGGTTGCTTTTCTAAATTTTTTCTTTTTTTCCTGTTTTTTTTTAATGTTTACATCCCTCCCTTCCTCCAAGTGTTCCAATTCCACTAAAAATTATATGTTGTTTCACAGACGAAGGATCCTAGTCAAAATAACTTCAAAAATTTCTGGAAGAAGCACTTGAACAGGCCTAAGCAATTCAGTGCCAAACCTCCTCCTACTTTCGTGCCTGGTGAGGGACACACCAGGGTTACAACCACGAGATACTATTCCACAAGAACTCCATCCTGAAGATGCTTTTAGGATTATTGTGCATTATTCCCTCAATTTGCAAATCAGGCTGTTCTTAAACAGAAGAGTAGGGGAAGAGAAGGGGGGGAAATCCATAAAATTACCATGTGCTGAATAATTGTTTTTCTGTTAGCTGATGAACTCCTATGACACTTCCATGGTTACCTCAGATTATTTTATAGATCTGCCGCTAAAAGCAAAACCTCCACAAACAGACTTAGGTTGATAACACAAGATAGTAAAGCACAAAGCCTAAGAGAACCAGATGCAATTTCATCTCTAAAATGTTTCAGTTGACTTTATGGATTTTAGAATTTACTACTTAATTTTATTGCACAGCAACAAGGACTACATGTGAAGGAAGAACCATTTCATAAAAGGCTGAATATACCCTTAGATACCACTTCTACATTGTCTTTGGTTCAGAAGAGTTTAGGAAAAAAGGCAGATCACTATATGGAGATATGTACCATGGCAAGTAGCTCTAATGATTCAGTACTGAGAAAGTCATAGACGACTATGTTCAAAAGCCTATCCACATTTAAGCTCCTTTTAAAGCTTTTGTAGAAACTACTTTAGCACATGCAGACACCCCTTGAAAGGTCTCCTAAACAGTAAATTATGTTGGCTGTACACTACTGAGTACAGATAACTATACCGCAGGACTGCAGAGTACACCTTCTTGCACTCTCTATCAGTCTCATCTTTCCAGGGCTGCTATATAACTTTCACATATGTAAATCACTTCAGCTTCCAAATAAGAGTACAGCTAGGGCTCTCCTTTGGTAATATGGATTTTGGCCAATGTGTTTACAGAACCAAGCATTTGAGAAGTTTTATTACTGAGTATATTCCCAGAAAGAGGGGAAACTTTAAACCATGCCTTACACTAAAGCAGAAGTGAAGCTAAAACACCTAACTGCCTCTCTGCTTCCTGACACTCATTAGGCTGGCTTTATAAAACCAGGCCAAAGAACAGATAAAAGTGGTTGGACCCATTCTTTCAATAACATGCTTGTTAGCAACAGCGTTTCACAATTACTTTTTTTCCAGATAATCCATCAACTAACATTTTTTTTTATCATCATCATCAGCTTGCAGATATATGCATAAGTAGGAGGAAACCAGTTCACAGACCACAAAACAAAGAACAGAAAACACAGAGACAAGAGTTGGAATTTGCAGATCTACAGAAAAACCCCACCACTTGCACTGCTGACTGATAGCTGCAATACTCATAGCCTTCCTGCTCTGCTCATGAAGCATCAGACCATTCACTCCCTGCCTTCACTCCCGACAGACAAATACAAGGTGTCAGACATGAGGAATTAGGAAAGCAGAAGGTGTTTTTAAATTTTCCACAAAACAGCATGTGCAAGAAGTGACTAAGCCCATTTTTCATGCAGAAAGCTCATGCCCCTGCTCCAAAACACAGAGCCTGTAATATGGAAGTTCACCAAAATATAACTTCCTTTAAAAAAAAAAAAAAAATTCTTTCAAAATTCAGTATACAGTTCTGACTAAAACCTTACAAGATTTTTCAATTTCAGACAAGAAATGATTATGGAAAATAGCAGTACACCAGAAGACAGCAGTGTTGCAACCATTTAAAAACAGTCTCAGGAAACAAACGTCCAGCTCTTGGTCTGTACTGGAAAACACTCAAGAACAACCTACAGCTTCAGCTCTGTAATAATTCATTTGGTACTTACTGTTAACAGGACCAAATTCTTGATCCTGTTGAAGTTGGTGGCATAACTCCCAAGTCCCTGCTGTTCACATAGCTCTCTGGCCCTGGTTTAGCTTGGGGATGTTTTTTTAAAAAAGGTTTGAATGTTTCAGCTGTACCTATTATTATCACTCAATAGGACATATTTATATTTCTTCTAAATGCAATATTTGGTATTAATCTCATAAAATACAAATAATTTACCCCATATATCATTCAGCAGCTAAACCGTTTTCCCTGGGAACACCAGCTTTATTGTGTTGTGGGGTAGAGAAGAAACCCTTCAGATATTGGCTTCTGAATTGAATTTAGACACCTTCTGAAATAAAAATCTCATCTCCCTTACTGAATTTAGTAATTGATCCAGATACTTTTCTCGAAAGCTATTTTTCTCCTGCCCCAGACAGAGACAACAAAAGTCCTGAATCACCCATTCATTTCTTCATTTTTCACGCATTTAAACTTAAATCTTATAACAGTTTAGCTCTGACGCCAAGGGGAAATGACCACACAAGTCCGATTGATTATCAAAGAAAAATATCATTTTTAACTTGACAGTGTTTTCTGAGACCAGAATGTTTCCTTCAAAGGCTTTAATAAAGGTCATTGGTTTCATTTAGAAATAGAAGGAATATTTTTAATTTAAACTCTTAATTAGTGATTTCACTAATAATGTAGGAAAAAAAACTCGTATCATGATGTCTTCAGTGTACAAATTAACATCTCACTTTCAACGAACAAAGTTAGTTATTAGTTTAGGACCCTGTTAGTAACCAAGAAAAAAGATCAAAAAAGACAATCCAAGGTGGGGGGAAGTATTTTGCTTTACTATACAAGCACAACGATTTCCTTATCCAAATTAAAATGTCCAGCCATGCTGCAGATTAAATAAATAATATTATGGTAAAAAACACCATAGAATTTGGAGAGTATTAACTGTTCTCTGATGCTATTAACACATTATATGCATAAGGTGGTCCTTCATGCACACACACCAGCCGCAGGGCATCGCCAGCTGCAGCATGGATGCCATCCCACTGTTAGCTGGGAAAGGCTGAAGTATCCCCATTAGTATGAGCTGTTCATAAGGTCTATAAATTTACTAAACTTCTGCACCTTTCAAATAACAAGAAAGATTGCATACCTAAAGGTTTTCTTTCACCCTTAACATCTTGTGTCTGATATGCCACTGTTCTGCATGGTGACACAGCACACAAACAGGATTTCATTAACTAGTTCCCATGCATGGGAAGAATCTGTACCATGCCTAGGGTACTGTAGGTAGAACAAGAAATTCAAAGAATTTTAATTTCTTGCCCTGTTCCTAATGATAAATATGCTTTGTACCTCTTTTAAAAGCAGTCTCGGCAGACAGCTTGCATGATTCTTTTAATGCCACTGGCCCCCATGGCACTAAATCTTCATCTGCATCACTACTCTCAAACATCTACTGACATCTAATACTTATGGGAGAGGGAAAAGCCATGACCTCTTCCATCAGGAAGCTATTCATCACTGGATTTTATCCAAGGGGAATGTTAACGATGATACAGAAAAGTGGTTAACCATTTTTCATAAATATAAAAGGCATCTCCTGTAAAGGATATGTTTCCGGCTTACTGTGGGAAATACACTAAGAGGTGACATATTAACCTTAGTTTCTTTGTATGAACTCTTTATCTTCACATATGGACAAAACAGCTCCAAAATTATTCTACCTGACAGCTGAGGGACTGTTCCGATTTGTCTACTTGAGACAAAACTAAAATTTAAACTGATTACATGGGGGATTGGACCAGGCACCTGTGCATACACTGTGCTGTGCAAACATACTCCACGTGGCAGCACTAAGAGGAACCATTGGGAAGAGCACATAACCATGCTCTCTGGAGTCTCTCTGCCTCACCCAGTATCTACAGCTTACCTTGATTAGGAATGCCAGAGAACACATCTCTGCCTGTTCCCTTTGGCATCCTAACAGATGAAGGCAGTCTCTACCTCCCTCCTCAAGAGCCTTCCTGAGGATGCCCAACATTTTGTTGGATTTTTTGACCACTGCACACTGATATGATGATGTCATGGAACTGTAAATTATAGCTCCAAGATCTCTTTCCTGAGGTTTAACTACCAGCTCCAAGTCCAAGATCATGCAGGCATGTTTCCTCCACAACGCATTACCTGCACTGCTTACACTGAAGCTTAACTACTGCCTTTCTGTCCACCCACACGGTTTTATAGTTCCTTCCTATGTGCTCCAAGAGTCAATGAACTCAAGGCAGTGTTGCTGTAACACAGGTACCTTAACAAATATCTGGTAACTGAATGGTAAAAATGGATAAAGGAAAATCAAAGGGATTGTTCCGATTAAAAATGAGAATTTTGTTCATAGTGATAATAGGCAATTATTGTTTAATAAACTAGGAATTTAAATAAAATACAGTCATTCCTTTCATGTAGTAAGTGACTAGGACTTGCAGTTGAAGGAATAAGTTAGGGTTTTTTAGGTCTAGAAGGCTTAGAAACCATAAGCTATTTCTTTACTTCTATGAAATTTCAGGAGTCACAGGGTAGTGTTAGTCTAGAGAGGGTGAGACAAGACATCTATTACTATTATCATACCTTTTTTTGGCTAGTGTTGGGAAAACTACAGTTCTGTTTTGGAGGCTCCATGCAGTTATGCCAAAAAAAGAACACTAGCACTGGCTCCACAGCTGCTTATGAGTGAGTACCTACAGGTAGCTTAATTGCCAAGTCGTGACTTCGGCCACACTTCTGCTGCACCACTAAGTTAGCTTGGGCAGCAGTTCATACAAAGCACAACTAAAAACAAGCAGGGTCAAACACAGGTCCAGCGATACAGCTCCTCAGAAGCAATAAATAAAGCATGAAGAACATGACCTACAGAGTATTAGATTTGGCAGCATCTTATAGCTCCATCTCTGCAGCACCTATGCAGTTGGAGCCATTCTGCCAGTGGAAGGAGCCAGCAGAGCTGCAAGGGGCTTTTTACTCCCTAAGGGAGGATTCCTCTTGTCTCCTGTTCTCTGAAGACAGTAAGCCTGCTCTCTCACACCCACCATGCTGAAGCACAGAGCAGAGCCAGAGAAGACACTCAATACTGAGATTTTTCAAATATTTTTTAAAAAATGTACTTGGATCCATTTTGGAGATCTCTTGGTCTGTCTCCAGCATTTTCCTTTTGCTATCCAACTCTGATTAAAAGGAAGCTGTTCCTTGAGTCATTTGTAATAAAAAAACGGACCAAAAAATCCTCCTCCTCTGTCATACTGGAAATGAATTAATTTTACTCAACTTCAAAGCAATCAGCAATTTTATGGGTGTTAAATGAATTTAAGTCCTTATTTACCAATGGAGCTGTTCACACAAATGAAGACAGATTACACAATAAAAATGTCCAGAGTTATATCCCTAAATAATGTCCAATTACCATAGGTTTTGCTGTTTGGGACCTATTTTGCAGAATGTTGAGTACCGTTGTCTTATAATACATTTTAAATCTTTCACTTTCCAAAATGTTATTGTACAGTGTCTCCTGTATTTCAGAATTGAATTATTTAGCAATTCATTAAATAAATCAGACAAATCAGATTCTGGCACAGCATGTAGTAGAATGGACTCCAGTCACTGGTATTTATGATGCTTTGCAATTGAAAGCAAACATACCCTTCCCAATTATATTTATGAGCTTTTTATTTGTAATTTTTTATATATAAATAGTAGGTGTCAGGTTGCATTACAATTGAATGTGTGTATATATCTCCAAGGTGCACATAACAGGAAGGATTTAATAGCTATACATGCATATAAGTATATATATACACACACACACACAAAATGCACCTAAACTTTTGCATTAACAGCTTTTTTTCCCCCCACAGACTGTCATGAGGTATGAATCTTTATTAATTTAGGATTTAGTCTGTTACTATAGCACAAAGCCAGTTTATCAGCCTTCTCAAATACACAAAGTCATTTTATTACTAATGTAAATCATTCACTCTGTGAGTTGCTCTGCAAATCTCCTTTCCCTGCAAATGAACAATACAATTAGACACAGCACCGTGCAGTACTTTGGAGGCGAGAACAAATGTGTGAAGTGTGAAATAAATGTAGCAGAACATGGATCTCGCGTTCCTAACAGCTGTTTGGCAGTACAATGTGTGTATGTGACAGTAATGACAACATACTGTCCTCAGAGGTAACAAGACTCGTATCTAGACGAGCACAGAAGATGCGTCACAGTTCCAGGGAGCCCCAGGACAGACATCTTGCTGCACAAGATGCATCACTTTGGGTTACAGGAAAGCAAGGAGCAGGCATTCCTACAAGCAAGAGCTGTTTCCCCACCCAGGTGGGAAGGCAGTACTGATTTGTTGTCACTACCAGAGTGGCACGGTTAATGGTCACAACTGATGTAATAATGTATTATTCCTCACTGTTGTTAGGTACTGAAATGTAAGTCTAAGGCCCTACTCTAGCCTCCTTTAGGATAACAGCATATTTAATTCTACTGCAGTGAGTAAAAAAAAAAAAAAAAAAAAAAAAAAGCCACCCCCAAAATAGAGCTTTTTTTCTTTTATCAGCTAGAAGCTGCTGTCATTGCTGACAAGGGAATAGGGAAATGCAGCAAAGGTGGGATGACTACATCAGAGGAAAGCAAAACCACCGAGAGATTCTAGTGGAGTATGAGAGAACAAGACATCCATATAAAATGTACTGCCAGAAAGCCCAAAAGACACTTTTAATACAAAAGGGAAGCAAGTCTCAAGAAAGCTTTTTTCATGGTTTCCATGATCCCTTCTCTCTCTCGTGACCCAAGTCATAAAAATTTACCAACGTCATAAAGGCCTATTCATCCACAGAAGTGACTAAGCTCACTTGGGAGGGACTGTGCTCTCCTCCAGGCACAGGACAGGCACAGCTGCCAGTTCATCACACAAGAGGGACACATCCTGTTATACAACAGTGGATGCGCTATCTTGCTCAGCTCAGGTATGAACCTTCAAAAGGACCTTCTCTCACTGTGCAGCATCAATAGGACAGCCCAGTGAAGGGGCAGTGTCTCTTCCTCAAGGACTCCTTACCTCAGGTGCCACTGAGTCCCTTCTTTTGCAAGAGACAATACACAAGGTGCCAGACATGGAGTGTGAGATGCAAGGGTCACCAAAGTGCATCTGATTCACACTGCTTACCAAAATCAGTGGGGAGCTACGTGACCCCTCAAGTAGAGGGCAATTGTTTACAGCTCTATCATCATCTGTTCTTTAATTTAAAACACTACATAACTTGAAGGAAAGCATCAACAATAACTAGGTTTTTTGGTTAGAAACAGAAAATGCTGTTTGTCTTGCGTAACTTAAGGGAGGGTGTTGATCAGCTCACAAGGTATTACTTTCTGTTGCAAGCACAGGAAACAAAAAACAAATGCAGACTGATGCAGATTTATCACAGATAAACTACCTGGAAGCTTCTGAAGGGCCAGCACTGCCAAAAGATTGTTTTTAGCCATACATACATGCTGAATTTCCTGCAAAGTCAGTATTTTGTTACATACAGACCAGTCCCAGTCATCTCAACAAATCAGTCAAAAAACAGTATTATTCTAACAGTAGAAATGTAATACACTCTTCAATAGGAACAGCACCTATGTAAGGTATGCAGAAAACACAGCAACTGTTCATTTAACTAGGCAATGCTAAAAGGCAAACAAAAGTATTTCTTATTTTTCTTAGAGTTGTGCTCCCTTCTCTTTCTACTTTCTAAGAACAGTTTTCAGGATGCAACATGATGGTTGCTGACACCTTGTTGGTGTCTTGGACTGATAAAAGTAAATTTAGGATACCATAAGTCTAGATAGTATCCAGTCATTCTGACTTCTCATAAAAATCAGAACAGTTTATAAATCATGCTGAAATTTTGAACATCCTATTCTTTAGCTAGGATTTTTCTGCTTTATTCTTCACTAACAATTTCTCCAATAGCAGGGAAAAATAATAATAATCTGTCAGTCAGCCATTGTATTTCAGAGGGACTAAATGGATTCTTAAGAAAGGGACAGATATTAGTGACAACAGGAGAAGCGATTTCTCTCTAGCGTACACTCTTGAGGGCGTGTACGGGAAGAGGACAGATTCAGAGAATGCTGAAAGGCTAATTGTTTTATGAGGGGATTTTTTAAAGCAACTATAATCTTATAAATGATTTGCCAAGAAAACAATCCGATTCATTTGGGAACCAAGTGCCATATTTTAACCATTTATAAAGCTAGTATCTAGTAAAATTAGTATTTATCAACACTACTAATACATGCAATTAAGTGTCATATTCAGACTATTTATGCTTCAGGGCAACCATTCTTCAGTCAATGCAGAAAAACGTGCATAGGCTAATAAAAACAACCAAAAGATTATCTAGCACACAGGACATGGCCAGATTCAGTCAGGCAGGCACTTGTCATTCTGCTAGAAACTCACATCACATTGGGATTCTCCGAAAGCTAATTCCTAAAAGCAAGTATGGACAAAGGAATCAAGTGTTTCAGATCAGGATATTCTCCATGTAGAACAGTAAACACTGCACAGTGCTCATCTATAGATACAACAATATTTCAATATGCAACTAGAAATATTGGGAAGCAGATGGAAAAACAGCACCAAAGTACAATAGCATCACAAGAGGAACATTAGAATGTAGATAAACTCTTTAATGTATATTTCTATGATTTCTGGATATAACAAAAGAGAACCTAATTCCCCAAGTATAATTGATGAAAAGAACAAAGTCAGAGACATGTGATGTGGGAACAGAGGTCTGTTTCCATCCACAGTATGCAGCTCTGTCAGAAGCCAAGCCTGAACATTTTCCTGCAGCCACCTCAATGCTAACCTGAACAGCAAATTCCACCTTGAACTCCAGGGTAGGTAAGGCTGTCCAGGCCATGTTAGCTCAGGCAAAGCCAGGACTCACAATGGTCAGGTTTTGCTTTGTTTGTTCATTTTTAAACTAGACAAGTTAAAGGTCTGCTGCCAGGTAGGCGTCCAGGATGAGGCTGCATTGCTACTGAAGGAGGAGAACCATGCTCAAGTGTGAAGATATATATTAGTGAGACAAGCTAGGACAGATAGATAATTAAGGAAAGGAATCACCCAACACAGACTGCAGCTGGAAGGGAGTCCAGAGAGAAGGAGGGAGCTTAAATGGAACACTGAAATGAGCTGTAAGGAGGAAGAACTCGCATGACCTGGAGTGAAGGCTTCACAGTTTACAGTGCAACACATAGCTGTTTGCTAACACAATGTACTGAGCCCTATATTTTAAAAACAGTTTTGTCCTTAATTTGCAGCAAAATTTTTATCAAAAAGTATAAACCATCAGATAAGAATGATTCATCACAGCAGATACAAGAAGGACAAGATTAAACAAATACATATGTATGTATTCAAAGTTAACACCCATGCATGGTAGACTAACATATTAACACAAAATAACTTTCATAAATTAACAAGATGTTCTCTGTGCAAGGGACTGCAGAACAACTAAATATTGAGCAATTCCATATGGAACAGATTTTCAGGAGAACACTGTGAAAGGTACATCTTCCAATAATTAGTTCCATAAGTAAGAAGTACTTTTGCCTGCCACTGAGTTCATCATTCCATCAGGACTCATGATCAGAAGATTTAGCAATAGTCTGTGACATGCCACTTTCCATGGAAGTGATTCAGTTTTATAGTACATCCAAATCCGCATTCTGCACAGGAGGCAGAATTCACTGTAAAGAATAACACTCATTCAGTTACTGAGGGTGAGTATTAGTCTTCTGAGGCTGCAGAACACACCAAGTACTGTTTATGCATTTCTAATCTTTAATCAAGCTCTCATTTATCAGTATTTCTCCCTTTGAATTTGCTAGTACTTCTCAAAGTGGAACCAGTCCCACTGAATCTCTTACTCAGCCCTTGAGTCTTGCTGGTGCTGTCACTGATCACCTTGGCAAGCACGTCTCTGATACTGTGGCGATGACCACTGCATACATTAACACAGTAAAAGAACACAGTAAAAGAATAATGCAATGTACGTTTTCACAAAACTTGTCTAACTAAGAGGAATCTGCTACTTATTATGCAATAAACACCACAATTAAAACCAGATACGTGTGTGTCCTTTATCCATTTTAATAAGCAAACTGAGAAATGCACAGGAGGCCAGAAATAAGAAAGTCACTGATGACTTTTCTTATCACTTACTGTAGAATAAGCAGATGTGCACTTTGCCACATTTGAGAATTTTCACATACAAAACAAGACATGGTCAGACTGTACTCCAACCTGCCTCAAGTGTATTTCTTCAAAGCATTAAGAAAAACACATGAGCATTTTGTTGATATTGAGCTAGGATATGAAGTTCACTTTGACCAAAACACAAACAAATGATCACAAGGCAACTGGAGACAAAATTGTCATTAAACAATCCACACTTGCAATGTTTCAGATTTTACCAAAAGGAAGAATTAGTTATTGTTTTTGTGCTTTCACCACTCCAGTAAACTCAAATAGAAAACCATCTTTGTCTCTCCCTCTCCTGCATGACAGTATATCTTGCTCACTTAATTTCACAATTATAACAACAAGTGACAAGAGAAGTGCCAGACCTTGTGCTTCATTTTGTTCACAGGCCACTTACGTACATGCTTTGGAAGAGACGGCCATATGGGCATCTGCAGTTCTGTTTTCAGTTTTTACAGTCCACACTGATGAGCAACATTAGATAAAAAGCTGCTCACCCAATGTCAACTGTGTGCCAGCAACAGAGAAAGAACTTGAAGGTGTTAGACAAGTGACATTTCTCTTTATGAGTGTCATTGAAGGGATCTTTTTGCATTATCTAATCTGAAGCTTTAATTTTGGGAGGAACAGTCAAAGCCAGTAACTTCAGTCGCTTATTGTTCATCTGAAGTCACTAAACAGAATACAGACTTTACACTAAGCAATAAAAAATAACCTTAAACCAACATTATAGCATTTCTCTATTAACACTTGGCAATGTTGAGAAAAGAGCATAATTTCTCTATTAGTCACATGAAGGCTCTAAGTGTTGATGGTTCTCCAGATGGCTGACTCTTTTCTAGCACTGCTAACAAATTGGAATTTTTAGGTAAAAACCTTCAAATTTTACCTTAGAATACAAGAAAAGTAATTGCACTTTTCATGGGTGCAAATAAGCGTCTATATTAATTGCTTCATTTTAAGTCAAAGTTAGCTACTCTCTCTGTAGACTCAACATTGCCTGCTCCAGAGGGCGGCACTGAGGTGAGGTCCTTCAGCAGAGTATTAGTTATTCTGCAGCTTTCTACCACATGGCTCCTAACCCCTAAAACAAAAAAGAGCCAAATACCTCCAAAGAGCCAGAAGACTTACTCAAATCTGACATCAAAGTTAGAAATAAAACCCTCCCTTTAAACTCTTATTTAGTTTTTGTAGCTTTTTCTCCTGAGAGGCTTTTAGTAATAATCTGAATTTTCACACATCATTCATTTTACACGGACTTAGAATTTTACTGGTCTAGGTAAAGGAAACTAAGGTTTTCTAGTAACATTGCATCCTCTAAGAATGCTTGGAAAGAAAATGAAAAGGACAAACACAAATAAGGATAAAATATCTGTGATCCTACACACATACTCAGCTATCCAGACATTACTAAAGTCCACAATGTATAAAGGTGTAAGAGGAAGTACATACATATTCTGAGAAAGAGATCCCAAGTTCTCTAGCCAGTCTCTAAGACAAATTAAGGATGGCATCTCATCTTCACAGATGAGACAAATTAAATTGACATCACAATGACTATTTCCTCACTAATAGAAAACCATACAAGAAATACACAATTCTCTGGTAGAAACTACAATTAAGAAGTATATGTATGTGCCCACCATAACCTCCTTCAAACCATTCTTATAAATTCATACAACATTATCTTGCATTTTATTTGGGCCTCCCTTGTTTTCCCACTCTCCCTGTCAGTGTTAGACACTGTTTTTTCTCTGACTTACCAGCACTGAGCTAAGTGTGAGCTCCCCAAGGCAAGGCTAATGGCAATGGACCACTTTGCCTTACTAACGAAGGGCAGAGCCCTTTCTCTGCAGTTTTAATAGTCTTCACACAACAGGCTGCCATTGAGAGATTTCTGGCTGGAGGTTACAAGGACTGTGAAGCAGACTTAATAAAGACAAATACATAGCAGTTAATCAAGACCAACATTTCTGCCAGCTGCTTTAATTTCAGTGTTCTCAACATATTATCAGCTACTACGTGATCCAGCTCTGTCTGCAACATCCAGACAGCTCAGGTTGCAAGGTGCTCAATATTGGAACTGCACCCAGCCACGTTTATAACATCCCAGTTTTCTAATGAGCCAAAAGACACTAAAACCAAACAAATTACCACACTAGGAAAAAGAAACCAACCTAACTGGGTTGTATCACCTCTTCCCACTTCAGCCTCCACCTCCCGTGTTCAGCATTTTTCACAAGTAAGGCAGGTAGAAGCTAACAGCACTCACAGCACCCTATTAACCCCAGGTGGGCTGTCATTATTTCAAAGCTGTTTCCAATATTCAAGTATTTTTCATCTTCTGCTGTCCCCACCAATTACAATCACTGTGAGTGCCTTGAAGGCTTTTTCAAATTGATAATGCCTTTCCAAGATCAACTTTGAAACCTATGTCAGAGCAAGTGTGTAAAAGTTAGCCAAATGTAACATACCAACCCTTGAGGAGAGAAGATAGTTACACAATTCAAAATACAAACATCTGCTAGTCAACTTGATGCAAAATGAACCCCATTCTATATCCCTATATGCTTTACAGAACTCTCACGTTTCTTTTTAACTGGGAACCTCCATATTAACCTTGAATAACATTGTATGCTCTGATCTCTCAAAGGCAGATAGAGCTTCTAAAGATATGAAAAGACTGATTAGAATAACAAAATATACTTAAGCATCAGTTGCCACCCTTGTGGGCTCTACAATATGACAACTGGAGGAAGCAAGTTACACATCTTAAGCTGCAGGCATCAAAATTAATTATTTTACACCAAAGCATGCCTCAGAAGGGACCACTGTAATTAAGATAATAAGCATTAGTACACATTGCAAATTTTATGTGGTTTTTTTTTTTAAGTTTATAAATCCCTTTTGTACATAATTGTTTTGTTATTGTTATTTGAAATAAAAACATGAATCAGGAATTTAAAATCTTATTAAAATATATGCAGTTAAACACAGACTAAAGAGTATATAATCCTCCCACAATTTCAGATTTTATGGACAGTATCTATCATTGTAAGTCTTTAAGTATATTAATTGCATAGATTTTAAGTACCATTAACATTCATTCCATATTGTTATTCCAGAAAGCTTCCAGCTAGGATTAGGACCTTTTGGAAACAAAATTTAATTTGCAGGGAAGATAATAACATTTTAATCTATCTCAATGTATTAAAAATGAAAGGAAAAAATCAGCTAATATTGTTTTTAAACACTGGAGACCTGGCCCACAGCTTAGAGAAATTAAAACCTATCCCTGTGCTGATGGCAGACTGTAGACCAGGCTGTAAGTGAACTGGGGCCCCAGTTGAGGTATAGTCCATCTACTCACTGCTGCATGGGAGGTGTGAGCCAATGCACCCTTTCATACTCTCACCACCTCATCCGAGGCCCCTAAGAGAGGGAGCAGATGCTGAGATGGAAGCAGACAGTGCATTGATTGCTTCTTTTAGGATTAGCATTAAAGTATATAACGTGTAACATTTAACCCCCACTCTCACAAACCACCCTTGGCTCCTGCACCTTTCAACCAGTCACTAGCACACTGCACAAGGATAGAAAAGAAGGACTTTGCCTTAAGCCAACTGAACATTTACAATTATTTGACTTTGTAGGAACAGCATAGATTAATCTTGCTCCTGTTTTTGAATGTGGTAGTTGTTTGCTTTTGAAAGTGCTACAAGGCAACATTAGGTTGCTGGTGCCAGATACCATAGTTATAATTACATCTCAGAGACCATTTATAAAACAATTTGTTAACATATAAAAATTGTTGCCAGTAAGAGGAAAAGTACTGAATGCCAGTTCTGCATATAGTCACTTTCTCTGAAATTTAGGTTTGTTAACCTAAAGCTCCAAACATTTTTTTCCAAATAATTATTGCTTTCCTCCCTAATTTTGTCCAAAATTTTGGTTGTCACAATATGTACAATTTCCTTCCTCAGATTATTTCACAGAATTACAATTAGCTTTAAAACAGCTATCATCTTCCACTTGGAACTTGCTATGTTTTAGAAGTGAAAAAAACAACACTTTTTTCCTACTTTCAGATCTGTTGTAAAGCCTAATTAACATCTAAAAAGTACTGCCGGTACCTTAGATTTAAAGTAAGAGCAGCAAAAGAGTTGTTATAACTGCCCACTAATTTCTTCAGGAAGAATGGAGAAAGTAGTCTTCTACAAATTTCTTTCCACTATTCCCTTTTAATAGAAACACTGTACATCATATGGCATAAAATTTGACAAAAAGAATCATGATTTTGTTGCTAAGAACTATGACATGTATTCATTGAAACATTGCCTTTAGAGAGGCGATGCTCATGCTGCAAATGCTGCCTGACAGAAGAAAGGAAAATTCCACTGTGAATTTAATCTGCCACTTACCATGGCTGAAATAACAGCTGGTCACACAGCTCACACTAACTAATCACACTGTTAGCATCTCTTTCCACATTAGTTTACATGATTCCTATCTGTGAGCTGTTGCTGTATACGTCTTAGTTGTTTATACATATGACAGATATGCCCTTCAGGACATAAGGATTTATGTGATCCAAAGCTAAAGGAAACCTTTTTGTTAACGTCAGTGGGCTTTGGGGCTCTGGCTCTGAGCCCCAGACAAGGACAGGATATGCACATTGGCTGTCTTGAGCCAGCAGCTACCAAGTCCTCATCTACCAAATTAAAAAGGAAAACCTCACAAAGTTAAAGTTTCATAATCATGTAATCTAGGGATGCAAAGCCAACTTCACCAAGTTTATGTGCAGCAGGAGTAGAGCATTTTAATTAACTAACAGAAGTTTCAAATTTATTTTTTTTTTTTTGTAAAGTAAAAGATACAACAGTTTGAAGATCCTCAGAAGACACATTTCATTCCATGGGTACATGAGGGGAGACAAAGAGGGGAAGCAAACAAAGCATTGGTGATAATATGGCACTTATTAATGTGAGCGTATACAAGGAAGATAAACTTGACTGTGTAAATTTTAGTCAGCAAAACAAATGTGTTTAGATTTGCCCAAAATGAAAGGAGGAAACTGGTTGCAATAGTGTCTGGCGTATGGCAAGCCTCGCATCGTAAATGCTTTGAATAAATATCTGCTGACCAAACTCTGACTTATTCAGAACTTTCCAGTAATCATTACAGAGTTGCTTAGGAAAATAAAGTTTAATACATTAACTTTGGTCTACTTGTAGCCTACATAAGGGATGCAGTCATACCAAAGAATAGTTAAATATTGTAATCCAGGCTCTCATGCCTACCTCATTGTGGATGACTGCTATTACCACAAAGAGAAAAGCAAGCTCTAAAACAGGTGAGAGGCTTAGAAACAGGAGAAGGCAACTCCTGGACCTATTAGAATTGTTGATAAATTTTAGGAAGCAGAATAGGGCGGCAGTTGAAGTAATACTGACACAGCTATAGCAGCAAAGCTTATATTTCATTCCAAACAGTTGGTGACCAACCTCAGCACACACTGAGTGCATTAGTCATTATAAATTTATTCGGCTCCTATATTCAAACAGAGAGTACAAACCTACGAACACAGGCCAGGGCCTCTCTTCTAAACTCTAAATACAATTCAGAGGTAGTACTGCTGTAGGGAAGATAGATACTACTGTAATAAAGCATTTTACAACACAAATCATCAGTACAGCAAAACCCCCAGGCATTTACAAAGGAATACAATTAGTCTGTGTAAAAGAATATACAGTCCAGCTGCCTCTGATAGCAGGGTCTGGACTTGATAGCAAGTTGTACTTTCTACATTCCTACATCCCAAGACCTCAGTCACTTGGTTACCACTACACAGGTAGAATGCAAGCTGCCTAAGAAGGCTGATAGAAAATGCATTTTCCTACCACCCACCTACTGCATTCTCCAGGCTCGTGGCCAGTCCTTTTCCCAACTTCTCTCTTTCAAGGGCACATCAGTTTACTCCCTCTCCTGGAAAATTGGCTTTTGACAATTCTGGAAACACAACTGCTATTTATGCACTTAATCACGACCTACGTTTTAAGTTTCTAGGCACATAATGGTTCTAATGCAATTACTTCTAAAAACCAACACAGGAGTGACCACAACACGTTTCATTCATTTCCACATTTCTTATCACCACGTCCATTTTCTTCCGAGTGCCTGTGCACCATCTGAATGCTTTTCTTGTATCAACTGTATTTAAGGAAAGAGTTTCATTATAACTCTGCAGGTCAGCCTTAAGTATTAATGACTGTATGACTTGCTGAGAGGGTGGTTTTCTACACACACTGTGAGTACAAGCAAACTTTTTCAAAATCAGATACACGTTTACATTTCCTCCGGCCGCCTATGTTTTCAAAACTTGCTTAAAATTTATTTATTCCCCCGCTCTAGAATTGGCATTTCATGTGCTCATGTCTTAGCCGTTTCTTTTCAGTTGCTTGACCTCTAAGTCATTGCTGCTCTCTATCACCCAAGTTTTGCAGCTGTAGCTCATCATCCAGCTGGTGTTTAGCTCATTCAAGCCCCTCATGAGTTGGAGAATTTAACCCCAAAGAGATGCTTCCATTCTTCTGCAGCTGACAACAGTTAGTTTCTTGAATGAACCCTAGTTATGACTGATTTCTGCTTCCTCTTATTTTCACAATCAGAATAGGCCCTCACTTGTTACTCTCTTGTTTTCTTTTCCATCTATTTTATCCTAAAGCAGGGCACATGGGTGCACCTTGATGAACTTATCACACCTTAGGTGATTCCCACCTTTCCACAGATGCATCTGCTACTTCCTTGAGGTCCTACCTTTTCCATTCTGTCTTCCAGAAAATAACATGAACCAATTTGCTTTGCTACATCTTAAACATTCCAAACACACTGTTTTACCACTTTCAAAAGAAAGCTATCTCATCCAGCCATTCCACAGCTGGGACTCTTCCTGCTGTGTGACAGGGCTCACCATACCTCATGTATGCTCTAGTCCCTGCTAACTAATATCAGAATTCGAATATTCAGCTCCTCTAGATGGGAGCTTGAGTAGTCAGATTCAAGCATCAGAGATGTCCTGCCCATGACTTTTACAAACTGTTACCTACTTACATAGTCACAGGGTTGGAAGAGTGAGCTTGCCCTCTCCAGGCACATGGTGTTGACTCCCTCTTGCTCTCATCTTCCAAACCCTTCTTGTAACATTTTATGCATTTCAAATATTTTTCTTCCCCGGTTGCCATCTCTGTGTCCTCTCATTGTATTTGAGCAGAACTAGTTTATTCCTTTGGATTTGTAAACCTTTTTTCAGCTTAAGAAAAGCTGCCATGCAAATTGCCTTTTGGATGTGATAATTGAGCTACCTCAGTTCTTTATTCACACTTAGCCCACTGAGTTAACATGTAGCTCTAGCATGATGTAGCTCTAAAGCTGAGGTACCTTAAAAAAAAACAACCCAAAACCAAACCACACCTAAACCTGCAGGAACCTCCCACATTCTCTTTGAAGCAGCATGTAAAATGAACAAAAAACCCAACCAAACAAAAAAAAAAAAAATCAGTGAGCTCCAGTAAGTAACTAGAAGCACCCCAGAGACAACACAGAATAGGATGAAATACATCAGGTAGTGGTTCACACTTTTTTCCCCAGAGAGTCGTGCCACAGGAAAAAGGAACATGCAGTATTCATGTTTGTATAACCTTTGCATTTAAAGATATGAAAAATATACATTGATAGAATTTGAGTGTTTGAACAGGTAGATACTCTTTCACAGAATCACAGAATATTAGGGATTGGAAGGGACCTCGAAAGATCATCCAGTCCAATCCCCTGCCAGAGCAGGAACCTAAACGAAATTACACAGGAAGGTGTCTAGGGGGGTCTTGAATGTCTCCAGAGAAGGAGACTCCACAACGTCCCTGGGCAGCCTGTTCCAGTGCTCTGTCACCCTAACTTTCTTCTACAGTTTAAGTGGAACCTCCTGTGTTCCAGCTTACACCCATTGCCCCTTGTCCTGTCATTGGTTGTCACCAAGAAGAGTCTAGCTCCATCTTCGTGACGCTCACCCTTTATGTATTCATAAACATTAATGAGGTCACCCCTCAGTCTCCTCTTCTCCAAGATAAAGAGACCCAGATCCCTCATAAGGGAGACCCAGCCTTTCCTCATAAGGGAGATGC
>NW_010293736.1:0-25302 GCF_000700745.2 Antrostomus carolinensis
AGTGAAGTTAAGCCCGGGAAGAAGGGAGGAGGGGGGGAGAGGCATGTTTTAAGATTTTATTTTACTTCTCATTATCCTCTTGTCTGATTGGGAACAAATTAAATCTGTTTTTTTCCCCAAGTCGAGTCTGTTTTGCCCATGATGGTAATTGGTGAGTGATCTCTCTGTCCTTATCTCAACCCATGAGCCTTTCATTATATTTTTCTCCCCCTGCCCAGTTGAGGAGGGGAAGTGATAGAGTGGGCTTTAGTGGGCATATGGCATCCAGCCAGGGCCAACCCACCACACCACATTACAGTCTTCCAGCTCCATCCCAGCAAACTACGTCCTTGGATACTCCCTACACATTCTCATGTGAAGCCCAGGTCACGCATGATAGTCCCTATTATGGACTATATAAATATCATTTTGGTGGCCTGCAACACATGCACATACTATTTTCAATACTAAAATTAAAAAGACCCTTCAGAAAATATTACTTGTATTTACAGGCATAGTTGCACAATATAGGAAATTAGAAAGATCAGAAAGAAATGCAAAATACTGTGTCATTGAAGTGACTGAAGTTTGTACAGTACCTTTCATGTGTACAATATCTTGCTTTCATGTTCTTAATCCAGACTCCCTACTCCTGCGAGAGTTATGTTGCTACCTTTGAAGTCCAGCAGTGAAATTATCACAGCCGAGTGAAGTTACAATCCACAAACAAGAGAGAGGGACAAAGATGTAAAAAAGCACAGGCCTTATATAATTGCAGCTGAAGCTCCAGATCACCCTCCAAGCATGCCTCCTTGCTTCACATGGGAGAAAGAGTGCTATATCCAAAGAATATATCAGTTCAATGTGTAATGGCAGATTCTCCCTGGGAGACTGGTAGTGGAGACATGGTTTTCCATCCAGACCAACATAGCTTATTCATAGCTAATGTTATCTTAATTAGACACAGTAATTAATTAAACAGAATGATTAGATGCAGTAATTAAACCCATTAATTAAATACTGTAGCTTACCCACTTTTCATCAGTGAGTTTCATCTCTTCATACAATCCTTATAATTGAGATGATTTGTTTCACTTTAGTCACAAATAACAAAATTCACCGAAGTGCTAAGAGGAATGGAAGTACATCAATTCCACTCCTAAGCCCCCAAAGTCTTCTGTTATCCCTTTGTAATGCAAAAAGTGCCTGAATTCATGAGGTGCTTCTCTGCTTGACTTTAATGCACATTACAAGGCTGCCTGTGACTAAGAGGTGGCCTGGACTAAGAGAACCTAAACTTGGTCAGAGCCCAAAACCTCTGTGGGGAACACCTTGCCTCTCAGAGCTCATTTTCACAGAATCATAAAATCATAGATTCATGGAATTGTAGAAGCATAGAATGTTGTGAGTTGGAAGGGACCCACAAGGGTCATCAAGTCCAAATCCTGTCCCTTCACAGGACAATCCCAAGGTTCAGACCATGTGTCTGAGGGTGTTGTCCAAATGCTTCTTGAATATTGTCAGGCTTGGTGCCACGCCCACCCCCCCCCTGGGGAGCCTGTTCCAGTGCTCCACCACCCTCTGGGTGAAGAACCTTTTCCTAATGTCTAACCTAAACCTCCCCTGGTATATCTTCCTTCCATTTCCTCTGGTCCTTTCATTGGTTGCCAGAGAGAAGAGATCAGCACCTGCCCACCCTCTTCCCCTTTTGAGGAAGTTCCAGACCACGATAAGATCTCCTCTCAGTCTCCCCTTCTACAGGCTGAACAAAGCGAGTGACTTCAGCCTCTCCTCATATGGCTTCCCCTCTAAACCCTTCACCAATTTCATGGCCCTCCCCTGGACACTCTCTAGTAGCTTCATATCCTTTTTATACAGTGGCACCCAAAGCTGCACACAGTACTCGAGGTGAGGCTGCACCAGTGTGGAGCAGAGCGGGACAACCACCTCCCTTGACTGGCTCACAATGCAGGGCTTGATGCACACCAGGGCACACCGTTGGCTCACGTTCAACCTGCCATTGACCTGAATTCCCAGGTTCCTCTCTGCAGGGCTGCTCTCCAGCCTCTCATTCCCCAGTCTGTATGTGTGTCCAGGGTTGCCGTGTTCAGGTGCAAAATCCAGCACTTGCCCTTGTTAAAATTCATACAGTTGCCCAGTTCTCTTGTTTATCTAGATCTCTCTGCAGGGCCTCTCTGCCCTCAAGAGTGTCCATAACTCCTACCAGTTTGGTGTCATCAGAAAACTTTGTTAGCAGTCCTTCAAGCCCTGTATCCAAGTCGGTAATGAAGACATTAAAGAGCACTGGCCCCGGGGATGGATCTCTGCAGGACCCCACTAGTGACTGGTCACCAGCCCAATGTAACCCCATTGACTAGAACCCTTTGAGCCTGACCCATCAGCCCATTGCTCACCCATCGCATTATGAGTTTATTCAACTGTACGCTGGACATTTTGTCCACGAGAATACTGTGAGAGACAGTATCAAAGGCTTTACTGAAGTCCAAAAAGATCACATTAACTGGCTTCCCTTGCTCAACTAGGTGGGTAACCTTATCATAGAAAGAAATTAGGTTTGTTAAACAGGACTTTCCTCTCATGAACCCATGCTGGCTGGAACCAATGACTGTGTTGTCTCCCAGATGTTTTTCAATAACTCCCAGAATGATCTGCTCCATAATTTTGCCAGGCACAGAAGTGAGACTCACAGGTCTGCAGTTGCCGGGGTCTTCCCTGTTGCCCTTCTTGAAGACTGGGACAACATTTGTGAGCTTCCAGTCAACTGGGACCTCTAAAGATTCCCAAGAGCATTGAAAGATCATTGAGAGAGGTCTTGCTATGACATCTGCCAGCTCCTTAAGTACCCTCAGATGGATCCCATCATGCTCCATTGACTTCTAGGGATCCAGCTGGAGAAGCAAATTCCACAAAAGTTCAGGGATGGTAGGGAGTTTATAATTCTCACAATCATGGTTCTCTAGCCCAGGTGTTGAAGGCCAAGGTGAAGAAGGCATTGAAAGTCTCTGCTTTGTCTGCACCCCTATTTCTGAGGTGAACATGCTCATCCAGTAACAGTCCAAAGTTATTCCTGGTCTTCCTTTTGCTATTAACATATTTTTAAAAGTCCTTTTTATTGTCTCTCACAGTACTAGCCAGATTTAACTTTAACTGAGCTTTGGCCACATGAATTTCCTCTCTGCAGTGGCACACGGCATCTCTGTAGTCCTCCCATGTTGCCCGACCTTGCTTCCACTGGCCCATACAGTTTCTTTTTCCCCCTTAGTTCCAGAAGATCCCTGCTCAGCCAAGTTGCCCTTCTGCCTTTCCTGCTTGACTTCTGGCATTTTGGTGGACATTTTCAGATCACACCTGAACAATAACAGCTGAAACTGTCAGTTTCTCACAGCATTTAGGTGAGACTAGAGGGAGGTGATATTCACTTAATATTAATCTAGAAGCTAAGAAAACTTGTGACAAAATTCCTCCCTCAGCCTCTCGGGGTCCAAATCCACACAATCCACTAACTGCAGGATTGCTCTGTGTTGTAGACAGGGTTAGACGGACTAGGACTTCCATGTCCTCTGGTGAGGACAGGCCATATATAACCCATAATTTGTTGGATCAGTCAAAAGCATGGCCTGTGGTTAGGACCATCTTCGTCTTTGTTCCTACATCTGTTTTTGTATTTTAGCCCTATCAGTGTTATATGGTATGGGGGGATTTAAAGCCCTTGAAACTGAAGGAGTTGAATCCAGTTTTCTCATCTCTAGAACAAGAACTGTTACATGCTAGGGATGAAAACATTTTTGTTCTGTACCACTTGCACAAATCCTATAGTAAGTACTTTAGACCTAATTCAAAAGAGGCTGCAGGGCATCAGTACCAGATGTTTTCTGAAGCCCTGGCTAGTATGACTAAAGACTGGAAAGAGAAACAGTCTTTAAACATCCCTATCCTGACTTTGTTTAGCAGCTTCCAGCTCAGAGGACCAGCCTGTGGGGACCCCCTCTGTCTGTACGAAACTACCCTCACCACTGGGATGGGGAACCAGATCGCCTGGACATGCTCTGGACTCCACTGCAGGGATAAGCTGCTTCAAGCTAAACTCAGAAGCACATCACTGGATCTAACACAGACTCTCTACTTGATTTGAGATGCCTTGCTAACTAAAGTGGATAAGCCTATGTAACAGAGAATAATACTAATAAAGACCAGTAACCCTTAAAAAATATTAATGAAGCAAAAGGGAATTAATTAAACTGTCCCTGAATCTTTACCTTCCTGAAGCTCCCCAAATATAGCACCTTAACCTTTCTCAGACACTCCTGTTCACAGGTAGAGATTTCCTAACATCCTCCTAACAGGCAAAATGTGCTGCTTTTCCTTAAAATGTGACACTTGTATTTCAAAGTCACAGATCAATCTCCTTCCATCAAACAAGAGTGCTCCTGGTTGAAAGTTCAAGGGTTACCTTTGTGAAAGGAGAAACACTTGGCTGATTTCTTACTTCTTGTTTAATACTTGTCAGGCCACCAGAAGCCAAGTAGTAAATTAAGCTTTAAATTCCACAACAGTTCCACAAACTTAGTAAAACAGGGATTTTCTTAATTCTGGAATAGTTCCATGTAATACCATTATCTTTGGCAAAGAGAATGCCAACTCTGAAACAAGAGCTGGGGTACAATTACAGTAATCATGAAAGGAAAGGGAGTAGCAATTTGAGAAGCAATCACAGCCGTGACAAAGAATGTAAGAACTCTAGAGAAAAATGCAAATAGCAAATAAAACAAAAACCTACCACTACCTCAAATCATCTCCCTGCACCCCCCACACCTCCCAGAAAAAAAAAATCTCACAACAGCTCATCAGATATCTGAGGCCATACAAGAAACACAAAACAAAGATACATCGTTGTGCAGTATGTCTACTGCACCCTTGCATATGTAAAAACATGATCTGGAGTAACATGTTAAAAAATGTAATTATGTCTAAATAAAGTTAATGGGCTGGAAAAATTGCTCAACAGCTTAAAATTTCTAATGATTTTGAGAGCAGCTTAATTATAACTACATTAATTCTAGTCTTAGCTCATGCATGTTCTCATCTCTTGTAGCAGTCATGAAAAAATGTTTGAGTCCTAGCACAGAATTTTTGTTTAAAGAACTTTGCAAAATAATACTATTTATTTCTGATCTACTCTCCTTTACAAATTCTTATGTTCCAGCACCCTAAAGTAGCAGCAGTTTGAGCAATCACATAGCAGGCACTGAAATACAGCAAGATGCCTGACAGGCAAAGCTCAAGAATTTAAACAGTTTTAGGCCAGCAATGCGCTAATGTGCTGGTTTGCTAACAAAAGAGTGAGTGCAAGGGCAGTAAACACTGTGTCTTTCAATGGCGTTTGTCAGTGTTTTGCTGCCAAAACAAGAGGTAGGGTTCTACAGGAATCTGTCTTGGATCCAGTGTTAATCAGTATTTTTACTAACAGAAAAGAAATAGACCGAAATTAAACTTTCCAATGGCATCAAATTCAAAGAAAACTGAACAAACTGGGGAAGTGCTCTGACAAAAGCAGGACATAGTTCGACAAGAAGTAACATAGATGCTGAACCTGTGATGTTCCACTCTGAGCTGTTTGGAAATGTGCATTTTCACTTGAAC
Source organism: Antrostomus carolinensis (assembly GCF_000700745.2). Taxonomy (NCBI): domain Eukaryota; kingdom Metazoa; phylum Chordata; class Aves; order Caprimulgiformes; family Caprimulgidae; genus Antrostomus; species Antrostomus carolinensis. The sequence goes on from NW_010293736.1 coordinate 5,641, forward strand.
TTAAAAATTTGTAAACTAATTAGAGACAGGGGAATAACAAAAACAGTCTAAAGTATGTGAAATAGAAAAGGCTGTTTAGAGAAGACTATGGAAATCATAAGAAAGCTAGGTAATTCTTTCAACTTTGTAAAAAGACAGCTATAAAAAGAATTAATCCATCTCCTGTATAGGCAGAACAAAGAGTAATGGACTTAAATTGCACTAGGAGAGTTCAGTCAGGTACCAAGAAAATATCCAACAAAACCTAACAATAAAGACAGTAAGTCATGGTTCCAGCCTCCAGTGATGGAAGGTCTAAACAATTGGGGTGGGTTGTGTTTATAGGCACAGTACACACCTGGTTGGGCTTGACTTGGGAGCTCCTAGGCTCCCTCTGCCTCTATTTTCTGCAATTACTGAGAGCTATGGTAAGTTTGCACCTCGCATTTTATTTCAAAGAAGGAAATATGTCCTCACCATAGAGGTTCTTGAGCAATGCCTTTTAGTTCATATGCCAGTTCCCTGCTCAGTACTGCAGTGCCTCCCTTACAGGAAACAGGCTGCTTGTTTGCCTGTTTTACAAGATTAAGAAAAAGGTACTTGAAAAACAAAACAAAGCAAAGCTAAACTTGTTAAAATATAAAGGGAGGGGGGAAACAAACTGATAGATCATTCTTGTCAGCTCTTTGCTGAAAGGCATAAGTTTAAGACAGCTACAGTAAGAGAAAATTAATTGGTACTTCACACTCCAATATATTGTGAAGCCTCCAGAGTGCTATTCTTATTATTCTTCAGATGTTACCACTGAGTCCCGACATGTCAGAGAGACAAACACCCCCTTTCTGAGGCCTACACATGGGCTGAGTCCTGGAGAAAGTATTGATAAAGACAGCCATATGTGAGAGGTGGGTGTGTGTGAGGTGCACAGGCATTGCCCATCCTCTGGATGTGCAGACGTACTGAGGCATGACACGGCTCCTCTCCAGTCCCAGTGCCTGGCTTTCCTTCCATCCTTCAAAACAAAGACTGAAAAACCCTCATTTATTTTTACCTTCTACCCTCAGAAGGAACAGGGTGATGGTGAGGACCTTAGCCAGCCTCTCCACTATAACTGATTTACTTTTAAACCTGGACTCAGCATAGAGCAACACACCAGAATTTAAAGTACAAACACTATAATGTTGTTAACCTCATCTTTCCTGCACACCAGGGAGACTGAAGCCCTTCAAGAGACATGAAGAGCACACTTGAAGTGGAGATACGACACTTTTCCACATGCTGAGAATGCTAAAGCCTAAGAGTTCACACACCACTCATGATTTAGTGCTGACATTGCTTTTAGATCAACACTTGGGAGACCAAACATGGCTTTTCAAATAAATGTTAAAGCTAAGGGCTTTAAAAAATGAAACCTCACTATTCAATATTTCAGCTTTGTGTATTTTATGTTTGGTGACAGTGTCTAAGTTTAGGATTACCATGAACATTGCTGCCATGGAAATGTAATTTGTGAAGTGTCCTCATATACTGTGAATTAAATATCACCACAATTCAGAGATGTGGACTCTTCTGGAATTTAGTAAAGGCTAGTAAAACCAAAAGTCAATAGATAATCTTGTTGTGATTATTTCTTCGTTGTACTTGTATTCACACCAAAAAAAGGCGATCCTGCTGCGGCACGACTGGACTGAAGACAGAGCACTTCAGCAGAGACCAGGTAGCAATTGCTCCCCGTGTGTATGAAGTCCAGATCTGTGTGTGGTCTTTGTTCAGCAGATGTGGGACAAAGGAAGGAAAGGTCCTTCCTTATGCTGCTCCTTCATCACTATTTGCACAGGTCAGACCAAATCTGACTCCAGGCTGCTGACTTTAAGGGTCTGGATACATTTGCAGGGACTCCCTGTTGCTGTGTGCTATAACATCATGTACTAAACATAAAACTTGTATAAAAAGGTTACTGGGTACACTTCATATTTTACTTCTGATTTGCATCAAGCTGTATTTAAAGGGAAGTTCAATTCAATTTTAAGTAAACAAATCCAGCATTTACTGTTGTTTAAATAAAAATGGCTCAAATATATTGTACCTAGAAAAAAAGCTTTATTAAAACATTCTAAATCTGAGCATAAGCCTTTTGTGGAAGAAATGAAATATTATTTGCACTTAGCTAATTGAACAATTCCTATCAGATCACCCTAGCCAAGATTTTAGGGCAACTAATTCAGATGTCCTTGTATCTCAAATTTAAGTAGTGCATTACTAGATGAAAATAAACATTCCTCTTTTTTCAGCTTCCATTCAGTTTGACTAGAAACGAAATATGTTGAATTGAACAAGATGGATAACCTGGAGAGAAGAGAACCTTTTTTCTGAAGTTGCAGGAGCAGTTATGCTTGAGAAGGGCTAAGTTTTGACCTTCTGAAAAATTTAAACAAAAATATACGTTCCTAGGCAGCAAAATTAAACTACAATTCAAATTCAAAACCCGCCTGGATACAGTCCTGTGCAACTTGCTCTAGGTGAACCTGCTTTGGCAGGGAGGTTGGACTAGATGATCTCCAGAGGTTCCTTCCAACCCCTGCCATTCTGTGATTCTGTGAAATTGACGCCAGAATGATCTTCAAAACTCATTCTCTCTGCTTACCTGCCAAAGCATTTTGCTGCCTTCCACTACACACAGCACTTAATACTGGTGCAAACATGATTTAAGTATCTTCAAAACCAGAAATAAATAGAATGTTACCTCAAATATAAAAGCAACATTTAAATCAAGCATGTGCTATCTATTTAGGCTGCTTCCATAGATAAATCTGCAGTGGAATACCACTTGACTTGTAGAAAACATCTATGACTGTGCTCGACTTGTGACTTCTCCTACACAGACAAAGGTTGTTTCTTCCCTCTGTTCTCAGACCCTGCTCACTGTTTATACCTCCTTGGCTGAACACATCCCCACCCTTAACCTGCTCAGTGAGGTGAACCTGTACCTGTGTGCCAGGAATAAGGTCTATATGCTTTGGTGGGAAAAGGGAGAAGTGACAGGGAGATTAGTAGTGGAAGAGGATGGAAATTCTTACCCTCATTTGGTCTGCTCAAGGTCTCATCATGTGAAAGTGTCACCTATCTCACCTACAGGACATATGTGCAGGCACAATGTATCTCTTACTGAGGTCTAGAGGAGCTGTACAAACACAGGAGGGCAGAATTTGACCCATTCAAATCTTTATTCTCTTGTGAGACAGCAACAATAGACGTGTCATCATTGTAGAAGAAACTGTTTTATTCACAGAACTGTATTTTTTTTTATATCTCAGCTTTTTATCTGGTGCTCCTTTAGTCTTTGTGTTGCTTTTCATTTGACAAAGTTCTCTGTCAGAGAAGGTTCCTGAAAATTGGGGTGGGAAGGACACTGCCTTTTCAGAACACCTTCCCATATAAATGCATGAATACAGCACAAGTCATACTTGTCAGCTGGAAGGCTATGGTGAAGTTGTGTGCATGTTTTTCATTATTTGCTGTGAATAAAGGCCCTTCTGATGAGATGTCACCTTCCTCTCTTCCTTAACCATCAGGTAGCCATTCTGACAGCTGAATCATTTATATAGTCCCCAAAATTCAGTATAAGCAATCCTGTGCTAAGATCTAAATTTCTCTCATCTCCTGTCATAAACTATGGTTGAGTTACAGTTCATGAAATATTTACATACTCTTTGCAGTTATTCAGAAAATGGTAAATTTTCTAATTATCAGATTTGTTTTACACATACAAAAAAAAAGTTTGCTATTTTGTTCTTTGTTTCCCACCCTCTGAAGTGTAATTTGCACATCAGTTGTCCTAAGAAAGTTGGTTTTGCATTTACAGAAGACCTTTATACACATTAAGGAATATACCCACCTCCCACTAGCCAACTAACATTTAGGTCATTAAACAAACAGAAAAATGCAAAGTAGTTATTGGTTACAGTTATGAAAACTGCATAGTACTTCTGTCATTATTGTTCCTGAACACTGCAAAATGAATTTAGTAAATACACTTGTAACCATTCTTACATACTTGAATAAAATATTGTACTATTCTTTTAGTAACATGTATACAACAATAAGCTGTGGTTTTAGGAGCTCAAAACACTGTATGGTGTTGCGACACAGTGATGTACTACATACTATATGAGTGCCTCCCACCATCACTTGCATTAGTGAATTTCCAGCCCATACATAACAGAAGACACACTGCCACTTCACGCCATGAGATAAACCAAGGCAGCAGAAAAAAACCTGACCTTGTTTTACCCAAAAGTATGTCATCACTGTGACAAGACGGTAAATGATTAGGCTACTTGTATAAATTCAATAATCTTTCACTGAGTTTTAATTGCTTAAGGCTCAGCTTCATAAAATTTTAATCTTTTCCATTTAATATTTACTTAAAGCTTATCATAGCTCATCCTTTGGCACAGGAATTGAAATTAGTTATCTAATTGTCTTTCTACAGGTTTGTATATTATATGTGGACTGACGATTGGAACACTCAAAAAGCTGTGATTAATGCATTTTGCCGTACCAATCTATGCTTAGGAAACTTACAATTTGTCTTGCAATAGATCTAAAGCTCAAAAAACACTTCTTTTAAAAACACGCATTAAAACTGACATTCTAGTTCTATCAAAGATTTTTGTCTGAGGTAGCAGATAAAATATCAAAGAATGTTTGGATTGTGTATTACATTTAGTAGGAAAATCCACTAAAGTGGTTATTAAATTCCTATCAGATACTGCTCAAAATACACAAAAAAGAAATGAAGATAAAAATAGAGACATATTCCATATGATGGGGAACTAAAATGTTTTATTCTTTTGATCAGAATTATATTTATTAAATAAGCACTAACTCAGCCACCATAACCACATATTTTTTGGCTGTACAGATGAAAGTCTATGGGAAAATAAAAGTTGTGGTCAAACTGATCTATTCTTATTGCTCTTCCACCTTCTTAGCTCATTGAGAAAGGAAGGGGTTGAAGTCGGAAGAACCCTAGCCCAGGAAAAAGATGGCTAAATTTAAGATTTCACTCTATATGCAAAGATCACAGAATGGTAGGGGTTGAAAGGGACCTCTGGAGATCATCCAGTCCAACTCCCCTGCCAAAGCAGGTTCACCTAGAGCAAGTTGCACAAGACTGTATCCAGGTGGGTTTGAACATCTCCAGATAGAGACTCCACAACTGCTCTGGGCAGCCTGCTCCAATGCTCTGTCATCCTCAGTGCAAAGAAGTTTTTCCTCATGTTTAAGCAGAACTACCTGTGTTCCAGCTTATGCCTCTTGCTCCTTGTCCTGGCACTGGCCACCACTGAAAAGAGTCTGTCCCCATCCTCTTGACACCTGCCCTTTAGATATTTATAAACATTGATAAGGTCCCCTCTCAGTCTTCTCTAAGCTAAACAGACACAGCTCTCTAAGTCTTCTCTCATAAGAAAGATGCTCCAGCCCCTTAAGCATCTTTGTAGCCCTCTGCCAGACTCTCTCCAGAAGTTCTCTCTTGAACTGAGGGGCCCAAAACTGGAAAAAATACTCCAGATGTGGCCTCACCAGGGCACAGTAGAGGGGGAGGATCACCTCCCTTGACCTGCTGGTCACACTCTTAATGCACCCCAGGATGCCATTGGCCTTCTTGGTCACAAGGGCACATTGTTGGCTCATGGTCAACTGGTTGTCCACCAGCTCTCCCAGGTCCTTCTCTGCGGCGCTGCTTTCCAGCAGGTCAACCCCCAACCTGTACTGGTGCCGGGGGTTATTCCTCCCCAGGTGCAGGACCCTACACTTGCCCTTATTGAACTTCATCAGGTTCCTCTGTGCCCAGCTCTCCAGCCTGTCCAGATCTTACTGAATGGCAGCACAGCTTTCCAGTGTATCAGCCATTCCTCCCAGTTTAGTGTCATCAGCAAACTTGCTGAGGGTACACTCCAACCCTTCATCCAAGTCACTGATGAATATATTGAATAGGACTGGACCTAGTACTGACCCTTGAGGAACACCACTAACCACAGGCCTCCAACTAGACTCTGCACCGCTGATTAAAACCCTCTGAGCTCTGCCAATGAGCCAGTTCTTCACCCAGCTCACTGTTCCCTCATTTAACCCACACTTCCTAAGCTTACCTATGAGGATGCTATGGGACACAGATCAAAGCAATCACAAATCACACCACAAATAATTTTTTCTGTCCCAAAGCTAAATATGCTCAGAATAGTTCCACAATATGACTGGATCATGAGCTCAGTGTTGTTATAATTTGTAGCTTGAGAAACCTACCGACAACATTAGTTGCTACTACAATTCCAACTACTACAATACAGACATGATACAGGTACTGAATTCAAAAAAGATGAGTTTTTAAGCGTTACCTACAAATAATTTGACTGAAACATGTAATTTTTTAACTTCTGTTTGCAAAGATGAACAAATAATATATTGTCTCCTGTATCTGAAACTTTCCAACTGCTGTGCTGGAGAAATTAGGTTTTTATTTTAGACTGGTTTAAATATTGCACAAACCCTTATCCAAGCATTTTGACTGCATTTCATAGGCAGCTTAAAATCATGCTTGGAGTAATCCCCTAGGATCGCAAATTTTTTTTAAGATCATGCAGGAGTGAAAGACAATGCATTTTACATAAACCTAATATGGCTAATACAATTATTCTTAAATACAAATATGCTCCAACTTACAACACCTCAGTCTACAAAATCCTCAGTTACAACCAGTTAGATTTATTCTTGTTTATTTTATGTACTTATACTTATTGTGCTTTTCCTAATCTTTAAAATATTGATTTATGAGTTGGACAGTTTCAATGAAATTTTACAACAATTTAGGGAAAAATCTTTATTTTAGCTTTCTGTGAATATATATGCTTTAATTGTCACCTAATTTGTTCAATAGTGTGTAATCTGTGGCCAAATGAGTGGATTATGTTCAGAAATTTTTCTTATGAAATATTCTGTTTTGTTCACAAAAGAATCATTTAAAATCCGATTTCCACAGAGCTTACCAGCAGCCTGACTGTGAGAAAATTTTCTGCTTCAAAGATGCTGAAAATTTGCCAAATCTAGATTATCTCTAGCTCCTGGCAAAAAAATGCCTGCAGATGAAATACAGCAATTATATTTTGTTTTGTAAACATTTGTAAATATGTTTTTGGGGTTTTTTTGGTTTTTTGTTTTTTTTTTTCTTAATAGAGAGCTACAAATTATTTTATACTACAAGTAATCTAGTTTTACTTGTGCCCCATTGTTAATAAGGGTTGATGGTGCATATCTGATGGGATAGTGATACAGCTAAAATAGGCATGATCAAACTCCCAAACCAGAAAACAAGACTAGAAATCTGTGACTGATTCATTTTAGCTTATCCAGTCATTCTTGCTAAGGACTTCCCCCTGTAACAATCATCACTCAATGCAGCAAAGTTAATCCAAAAGAGGAGGTATTTCTGTCACTAAATACACCACTGCAGTTATTTTCTCTAACATATCCGTATTAACAGAGTTTTACATTTGTTTGATTTGTTTTGTTTCCAAATACTAGAACACATTTTCCTTTGTGGTTGTATTTTATAGAAATAACCCAATGCAAATAAAAATAAGAATAATTATAGTTATGAACTAAATATTCTTTAAATATTTAACTTGCCCAAATAATCATTATCTTTTTGATAACTGCTTAGTGTACGACATTTACATACATAATCATTCTTCTCTAGAACATACAGTAAAATATCCTTCTCTAAATTGCCATTAACTGATTTTGCCTCTGTCTTTCAACTAGTGCCAGGACTATCACATCTTATACCTGAAATTTCTTCATAAACTTTCATTGCATAAACTAAGCTCCCTTGGATGTAACATGTATATAACAGTGTAAAACTGAATTACTATTTTATATGGAATTGTAAGGAATACCTTGTTTTGTCTTTTTGAAAGTAATATCTTGGGATTTAAGTGATCAAGTAGTTTCCACAAATTTGGACTTTTTTCCAAAATATTATAGCATATGAAGAGTAAATATCATTCAAATCTTGGACACTATATATGTCTATATCACAGCTTGAAAGAAACTTGCAATGTAACATAACAAAGTGTATAATTTTTTAGATCACATCTGACATACTCTATTGAGATTGATTTTTTTTTTTAAATGGAAGAACTGCAGCATGTCCAAAATTCAAATAAAATTATTTTAATACCTTTTTGAAACAATGCAACAAAATGTCTCTCATACTTACAATAGAAGATGGAATAGTGTTGCACAAATAAGCCTATTAACTATGTATTCTGATGTTCAAACAAGCATTAAAAATAGACCTCTCACTGGTACTAGGAGTTCAAGTTAGCCAAGCTTGTAAGGTCATCTGAAAAATATTTGAATCTCTATAATTATGTTACCCAAAATATGATCCGCTATTTGTTAAGCCTTCCATACACCTGTAGTAGAATTATATCCACCAAATACAACATTATCTTACTTATTCTGCTCCATTGCATTAGTCTATATGGAATCATGCTATTACAGTGACAGTCGTTGAATTCATCTAACATGGCTTTCTACTGAAGATGATTTAACAAGTAATTCAATGCTTCTTCCTAGACAGCTTATTGAATGCATTGAATAGATAGAATTTCATAGCACAGCCATCTAACTCTACAGCAACATTTGCTTAGTTCTTAGTTAGTCTTCAGTTATCTGAGACTGCTGTCCAGATCCATGAGTATATTGTGTTAATATGAGCAACATGAAGCTTGAGCCAACAAAACTAAATACTTAGAATGAAGTTGTAAGGCAACAAAAGTCATATATTTGACTCAGAGTGTTATACTGGCCCATATAGATCCTTTTGAAAATAAAGTCAAGATCCCGATGAATTTAGTGGTAGTTCTTCTCACTTCTCCAGTGAAAGACCACATACTCTATCACTCCCAGGAAAAGAAATTTAGCAGAGAAATGCAGTTTCTTCATTTCCAGCAGAATTTTTTTTTTTTTTTCAATTAAAGTACAATTGCAGTAAAAAGGAGATACAGACAACTACTACCAAATTATCAAGACCAAATTCTGTAAAGAATTGCACATGGAAAATACTGAAGTGCTATTATGGGCATGATGTGACCATAGGATTTGGTAGAGCAGTACTTTTCACAGTGTTCCACAGGGATCAGTTCAGTTCCACAATATCCCAAAGGCAAATGGTAAATTGACACAAATTCTATTAAAATGTATTTTGTTTTTAGCAATACCTTTGCCTGTTTTCATTTTGCAAGATAGTAGATTAATATATATGAGTGGAGGTTAACAGATGACTAATATCTATTTGAGTTGTTATCTCAACAATACTTAATCAGTTGAAATACATTAAGATTATGACATAAGTTTAGCTTACAGCTATCCAGACATGGGTCTACATTTGGCCATATGGCAAATTTAACACTTGGGGTGGAGGAATGATTATACCATCTAACTTAAAATGTCTGATTTGAGGTCTCTCCAAGTAGCCTGCATAGCTCAGGTGCTCTGAATCACCCTATTGAAGAGCCAAACTCTGTTGTCTACCTTGGGAGTCTTGGCTCAGATGTTTGGTGGTTACATCAGGTTATGTAAATCTCTCTCCTCCTCCATCTCTCCCACACACACATATATACATATAGCTTATACCTAAGAACATTTAGAGAGGATGCAGCAATGGAAGAACAGCCCACTAATGTTGTTTAGAACCTACAGGATACTTTCAGTGTTTACTGCTTCATCTGTGTTGTCATAAAAGACACAATATAGTTTAATAACTGAAGTGAAGCTAAGTAAAATAATTGAGTCAGAACTCTTGAGAGATATGGAATGAATAAGGACTGTATTTTAAGCAGAATACTTCAGGGAACAAATGCATGCTCAACTTGTGCATTTTTACTCCTATGCATGAAAGACTGGGGCACAGAACTGAACACCATAAGGGGGAGAGTTATAATACTGGATGATGCAAAACATTCATAAAGGCAATTTCTTAAAGAAAGAAGTATATGTAAATTGGGTGAGTAATTTTGTAGAATTAGAAAATTACATTTTCCAAAGACTCCTACAAAAGAAAGCATTAATCTCAAATTAATTTGAGAGCATGCACTTTCATATTGTCTTTATTGTCCCATTTCAGTGACTAACATTTGAAAAAGCTCTTTTCTTCACAGTCTGACAAATCAGACCCTGTTCTTTAAAACATTACAGAAGATGACAGCACTTGTGACTGTCAAATAATCCTATCTAATAATTCTGCTCCTTATAATCAATCTTTGTAAATAGTTCACTTTGTAAATGTGCAGTAACTTAACCTTGTTGCTAGTTTCCCAAAAAATTCGAGCCACTTATGTCTTCACATACTCTATGCCACTGCTTTATAGATCAGTTTCCACAGAAAATTTCTTCATTTCAAGTATATCAGTGAATGATATTGAAAATATCCAGTTGGAAAAAGGTTTGTTAGACTTTTTTTATATCTTAAATGATTTCAAAAATAAAACCTAATTCACACTTTTTCACATGATGCTCATAGTTCTGGTGAACAACACCTTCTTTCCTTAGTAAGTAGAGGTAGAAAAGATAGCAGCACCACCTTTCAAACTGCATGATTATCCCTGGAGAGGTTGAAATGCAGTAAGATAATTCAAATACCTGTAGGTATGAAAAATAAACTGGGAACCACTTATTTCTCCCTTCCCTCACATTGCTGTACAGCCTAGCTATGGTGATAACACCTACCTGTGCCCATCAGAAGGAAGCAATGCACCTGGGGAGATAGAGAATGAGGCCAATAAATACCCTCAGATGGTGTGCCATTAGGAGTCAGATTACAGAAAGCACCTACCCTGAAATCTAGACACAGCTGAAATATTGATTCAGGCTAAAATAAGGTTTGGAGTTTGCTCATAAAGATACTTTCTGTGAGTGGTAATATTTGAACTACCTGAAAATTTTCTGCCTGAACATTTTTTTGCCAGAGAAGATAGTGTTAGTAAACCAAACTTCCTTGCAGGAACATATGATTTCCACAGCAACACAAACTGAAAAGTCAATAATTAATTTCCTTTGAAGGAAAAATGTTAGCTCTTGCACAGCTCTACCAAAGGCTGCATTTGACCTATAATACATATATTTTAATTCAGACTGAAACCACAAAACACATTTTCTTCATGTAATGTTACAATGTATAATGCTTTTAGTACATTATAGCCCACAAATCTCAATGCAACCTGCATATAATTCACATTTTATGTTACCCTAATAATGAACACAGCCAGAGCTACAATTCCTCTTCTCCCTCCAAACTCAATGAATGTCAGAGGACTTCAGGAAAGAGAATTTTATTTTATTTTATTTTATTTTATTTTATTTTATTTTATTTTATTTTATTTTATTTTTAACTTTACTGGTGCCAAAGAGAGTTTGACATTGCTTTTGGAAGAGTTGGTTTGGTTTTGGTTTGTTGGGGGTTTTTTTTCAGATGCTTAGTGAGTAAGAGAAGCCACCTTGCTTCCTCTGTCAGGGCCTCCAGTACTCCTTAACATAATTAGTTTTTCCCTACTGTGCAAGGCATAGCTTCATAGATACTGATGTGATTCCTGCAGATTTATTCTAACCAAGCCATACATCCTTCTTCTCTAATTTGAGAAATGAAAAAGCAATATTTTTAAGCATCTACTCCTGTTAACCTACAACTCAGAGAAGATGGTTAATGAGGGAAGCAAATAATTTGACTGAACACTTCACTTATTCTGCTTTCCTGTTTTGTCAAGCCCTACCTTCATTCCAAATGAATCCAGGCAGAACCTATGAGCTGAGCACGTGTGACAGGGAAGAGTGGTGGTCAGGGTCACCAGCATACCATAAAATGATGGACAATACATGAACTGGGAGAAGGATTTGCATCACCATGCCCCTTTCTGTATCCTCACTTTCTTAATGCATTGGCGAGATGCTGAATGGCAGCAATTACTTTTACATTACCTGTGTAACTACAAAGGCTTGTTAGTTCCAAGCATGAGTAGAAACACTTTACAACAGGGGCACTCTGTGGGTACACTGCGTATCCAGAGATGTCCTGCTGGACTCTCCTGCACCCCATGCAACGGATGCCATTGTAATGGCAGGTATCCAAAAGTACAGAGTGGTCATTCTAGGATTTTTGGAAAAATCAGTTGGCCCAAAGGCAACACAGAAATCCCCCTGTTCCCTTTGCTTCAGTTATTGAGAAATCAGGTTATCAGACAATGGAATGGATAGGGACTACAACAACTGTGAAAGGTGGAAATTGCACCTTCTTGTGTGTATCTCACACATGATCCTATTAGAGGACTCTGCCTCTTGTGCAGCGGCGTAACTGATCTTTTGCTCTGTGATGTTGGACTCAAGACAGATGCTGATTAGATGAAAGAAATTCCCAAATGCATCAAACAGGTAGGATCTGTCATAGTTTTTACCTGAAAAGGTAAAAAAAGACCAGTCCCAGCAGAGGGTAAGTGTGAGGACAAATGCAGTTTCAGGAGTCTCATACTCTCTGTATGAGTGACTACCTCTGTACTGTTCTGTACAAGCCACTGCGATATTGTCATGGTTTTAACCTGTCTGGCAGCCAAACACCATGCAGCTGCTTGCTTACTCTCCCCTGCCCCAGGGGATGGGGGAGAGAATTGAAGACGTAAATGTCAGGAAACTCGTAGGTTGAGATAAAAAACTATTTAGTAATTGAAATAAAAGAATTAAAATAATTAAAATAATAATGATAGCAATATTAATAATAGAATATACAAATGAGTGATGCACAGTGCAATTGCTCACCACTCACCAACCAATGCCCAGCCCATTCCCAGCTAGCAATGCCAGAGGAGAGAAAATCCTGAAACCACAATCCTGGAAAAGAGAAAGAGAGAGACAGCTTCCTGGCCAACCCTCATCTATACAGTGAGCTTGATGTTTTATGATACAGAATGTCCCATTGGCCAATTTGGGTCTGTTGCTCCTGTTATACTCCTTCCCAGTCTTCTTTGCAGACTAGCAAAGCATGGGAATTTTAAAAGTCCTTGATTTCTTAGCAACAACTGAAAACATCAGTATATTATCAACATGCTTCTCATAGCAAATCCCATACTAAATCAAAAACACAGTGCTATTCTACCTACTAAGAAGAAAATAAGGTATATCCCAGCTGAAACCTGGACAGTCATAGTTTCCAGACTGTTTGATTGAGCTCCATCCAGACTAGCCACCACCTTTCCAACATACAAGGAGAGGCTGAGAGAGCTGGGACTGTTTGAACTGCAGAAGAGAAGGCTTAGTGTGATCTTATCCATCTTTATAAATACCTGATGAGGGACGTAAAGACAGTGGAGACAGGCTCTTCTTAGTGGTGCCCAATGAACAGATGAGAGGTAACAAACACAAACTGAAGTATAGGAAATTCCATTTTAACATAAGAAAATGTTTTTTCACCATGGCCATGGTCAAACAGTGGAACAGGTTGTCGGAGACTCTGTGGAGTCTCCATCTCTAGAGTTATCTAAGACATGTCTGAAAACAGCCCTGAGCAACCTGCTGTATCTGACCCTGCTCTGAGCAGGAGGTGAGACTGGGTGATCCCCAGAGGTGCTTTCCCGACTCAACCATGCTGTGATTCTTCCCACCCATTATCAACACATAACCTAACCAGATTCATTAAATGCCCTCATAACAATTAACATGTTAGTGAATGCTGAGATGAAAGTAAATAAATGAGAAATGTAGTCTTATTAGAGATATGAGGAGAGGAAGGGTTTGTTTACATTCAGAGCAGACGACTTTCTATTACTAGTGGTAATACTCATGACACAATGCTCGAGGTATGATTGAATGTGCTTTATTTTTCTCAGGTACAAACAACCTGTGTTTTCATTGCACTACATGCACTATGATCTACTGTGCAGCAGGATTTTCTTAATTCTACCTCAGAATACATTCTCTAATTAATTCCTCCAAGGCAGTGGAAAGTATTCTCTACTCATTTATTTTTTAACTTAGATATAAACTATTTCTGACCTGTCACACATTCAATTTATAGTGAAAATGTCATTGTGCCTTAAAATAATAAAACGATCTTTAATTCAGGAAGCCAATAAGCACATCTACGTTCATTCTCTCTTTTTTCTACAGATATCACCCAATGGTTGGATACAATATTAAGCACTCAGTGAAGAACTGAAACACAGGAAATAAAACCATAATTTAATTAAAGAAATGCTACAGCATTTTAGCAGACATAATTTCTCCCTCACACTTCTGATTTGAAACAATCAGTCTATCCACCATTTATGTCTCTGTGGCTGGGCTTAAAAAAAAGAAATAGTAAGGGATAATTGAATTAGGGTAACTAGTTTAATAATAAATATAGAGGCCATTGTAAAGGAAACTGATAATTGTGAAGAGCTTAAACATTGTTATTTGAAAGTTTCAGAATTAAAATTAGACTAAAAAATAACCTTTAATGACTCTTTCCATCCACGCTAAATGGCAACAATATAAATCTTTGCTCTTTGCTTCCAGCTGAAGTCTTCATTTATGCAACTAATACAGTAGATACTGCACATCGTCTGTGTAAGTAAGCTTTGTGCTGGGAAGTAAAGAGGAGTTAGGAAGGAGCATCCATAGTCTAGAGATGCAGAGACAAAGCAAAAAAGACAGTGGAATACTGGGCTAACCCAGGCATCAGGAAAAAGTAGAAAGGGAATCCTGACCTCTCAATTTTCATGAGAATGAAACTACAGGTCATTTTCCTAGCTTAGATATCTCACCTATGTGCCAGGCTAGGTGAAGCTAATCTGGAGTCCAATCTCCAGTTTGTGGGGTACCTCAAATACAAACGATCAGGTAAGCCACTTCCTATAAATTCACTTTACACAGCAGTGGCATTTCCACAAATTCATTCAGTCCCAAGCACCTCTGAGAATTACAATAAATACTGACTAGTTTAGATAAGATTACACCTAGGTTTAGGCAGTTATCCCATTCCCACTGTCCTTTTGGACAGGGTAATTTAAGGCTGTGATCAGCTAGCCAATGCCTAAGAAAGATGTAATTGGAATCCTTGTCTAATTTTAACAGAGAAAATCCACGAGTTTTTTGTGGCAGTTTAATTAATACACAGTCTAATACTGTTCAAACACCTCTAATGGAATCCACACAAACCTTTTTTATATAAAATACTGATTTACAGGGAAAATATTTTCTATTTGTAACCTAAATGCATAGCCAGTTTCCTGACATTCATATAACCTGATCAAAGGCTGCCTTACTTTAGTTTCTTCATCCACAAACTACCACAGAGCAAGGTTTATGAGCCTTGGGCTGAGTTGTCCCTGTTAGTCACAAGTGGTTATCCCAGATCACCACTACATGTGGACAAACAGACATTATTTCTCACTCCTCACAGATCCCTGAAGAACTACTATTACCTCTTGTATGCTTACTGTTTGATGTGTTTGTGTGGGAAGGTGCTCTTCTAAGACCAACATCTCTACATCAGATCAGGACACAGTATTCTCCAAGGCTAGAATAAGCCACAGTATATGGTTGGCACAAAATCATGTGAACAAATCACTACTACTCATGTGTTTCAATTACTGCATCCCATTAAAAAAAATAAAATACCAGCTATGAAACACCTAAAAAAAAAAATAGATCAAAGAGTTGATTTTACTAAAATAAGATTTCACAAAAAAAAAACAACCTAACCAACCAACCAAAAAAAAACCCAAAACCAATCCCACAAACAAAACACCACCAAAAAAATCATACAGTTTCCAAAATTTCTGTGGAGGCTCACATGGTCAAGAATTTTAGCAGAGAATTTCTCTCTAATTCTCTATTTGCAAAGCTTAGTGTCTTTGTCATAGTCCATGGCAGATGGAAAGAAATTAATGTAACCAGAATTGAAAAATGAGGCGGTTATTTTCATTGTCCAAAGTGGAAGAAATGCAAAGAAAGGAAAAACAACATTACTGGGGAAGAACAGATGCGGATTCTTCCCTTAGTCTTGACAACCTTAGGGACTTTAAGACTCACAAAAAGAGCACAAATTAGAAAACCAGTGCGTATTTTAAGTAAATCTACAATATATAGCAAATATATATATATATATATATACATATTAAGAAATTAAGTTCCATATTCATGAAGAAGAATGGAAAGCCCAGATTTCTATGTTACTAGTCATCTATGTAGCTGACCAGTTGTGCTTTTTGGGAGAAAATGGAGGTTCCTGCATATAGCTTTTTCTCTCAGCACAGGAGTGAGGCAATCAGTGTCACATCACATATGCTTATTAGTTAGGAATAAGTTAACTTCCTGAAAATCATGTAGCTGATTCTAAAAAGCATTGGATATAGACTAGTACTTTGACATTTTGCATAGACAACGAATGAATGAAAAAGTTGCAAATTTATACATTGGACAGAGTAAGCTCTAGGTGGCCATGCTTGAGCCAAGGGATTGGACCAGATGACCTCCATATGTCACTTCCAACCTCAGCCATTCTGTGAACCTGTGATTCTGTGACTCTATGATCAAAATACTTTTTTTCTTCGACACCTCCACTTAATGCAATGAATTATGATTGGATTGGTCTGTGAGTATAAACTAGTTCCAAATCCATAGATACCTATGGGTTGAAAATACTGAAAAAAAATAGTTCCTGTATTAACAACAGTGTAGCCACAATAGGTCCTTGTAAATATTAGGCCAATATGTTCAGTTCACCAACTGGCTGACTAATGCCTAATCTCACAGTAAGCACTCGTCAGAGCATCCATCCATTTTATCATGGGCTGTGCTGACTCTAAGAGTTGAAGGATAGTTGAAACACTGATATTCAAGATTAGGTCAATGGTTTTTGTCCATATTATGCCTCCTTATAACAGTCAAAGGAAATGAATGACATAGATTTATTTTTATCTTGCTATGCAGTCATTTTGTATTTAGTTTTAAATAATGGAATGCATAGAAGGCAGTAATGGAAAAACAGAAATTAAGTGAGAAATTCTTTTAGGATACATACAACACAAGTGGAATTCCAGGTGTGCACTTTGTAATTTAATATCTTGTCCCTACACAACTTCTGACTTAAGTCTTTAAGGTTTCTTTAACGCAGAAAGAGAAACTGTACTAGCCAGACAACAGTGACTTGAAGGAGGAATGTGGCTGAAGAATCTTCATGGATCCCATGGTTGAAGGTCTCCTCACCACAACGAGAAAAACGTTGCCTAAAAGTTAGGTGAAGCAAGAGATGCCAGACAGTACTTCCTCTGACTTGGGGACAGGAGGAAGTCCCTGAACATACATGCATACACAATTTTTGTACCGTTTTTTGTCCTCTGGGCTGTGTTTTGAAAAGAGAATACTGTACAAATGGAAGTACCTAACTGCCAAGAAGAACTATTCCTATCTTATCAGTTCTTACTTATGGTTCTTGGTTGAATTTGAGATACAGAAAATATATTGATTAGATAAAAATATTTTTTCTGCTACTCAATACAGGAAATGATGGACAGAAAGTGATATTGAGCACTGACATATGCCAGAAATACAAGGATTACATCTGGTGATATGATATTTGAGTGACTAGTACTACCTGGACAGCTGCTTCTTGTTATGTCGACTTTTGGCTTAGAGAAGATCAAATAACCTTTAACGTTACTTGACATCTGGAAAATCAGAAGCACTGAAAGAACCATGAACACTACATTAGGAGTCTGCAAGTTCTCTTTCTAAAATTAACTCAGGCACACAGACTGCTGTGGAAAATGCTCCAGAAAAAAACCAGAAGCACCACCACCAACACAAAAAACAGTGAAAAATAACTACACCCTAGAGCAAAACATACACAAGATATCCAATAATTTCTTTATAAGAAAGACAAGTAGCAGCTGTAGAGCACTTTAAGCCTATAATTAACATACACACAGACAGCACCAACTCTCTGATGCCTGCCTTATCACAGAAAAGCACCGTATTCAGAATGGGAAGGCAACAGGTGCTTCCTCCATGGTAACAGGTCTCAATTACTATGGAGACCAATAATCCCATGGTCTGAAATTTACTTGCTATGCTGATTTCTATTTTGCAGGCAGTGTTTCACCTGTGAAAGCACTGAGTCCATAGGGAAACAGAGCAGAGGTGGCATAGCCAGAAACACCCAGGCAGCAGCCTGAAGGTAATACCTGGTAATATCAAACTGACCACAGGGTAACTGAGAAAACAAACAAGAACCAGATGCAAAGATGGCAAATAAACAAAGAGGGAGAGATAGCAGTAAATGTATGATGTAGAACCCACAGAAAATGAGAAATAGGGAAAAATATGTGTTGCTGTGGTCCTAATGAGAGTGCACTAATAGGATCTTGAAGGAGATCCTCTACAGGATCCTCTGCTACACTCCCCAGACACAGAACTGGGGAAAAATTTCCACCAGACTTTTTAAGGGGCATATTTTTTTTTGCAAGTTTGTCTTTGTTTGGTTTTTTGTTTGTTTTTCCCCCTAAAACTCCTACTGTTTTTACCTTGTTGACAATTATCTGGGTTGTATACTGTTATAGAATGTTCTTCTCAGTAAAGAGGAAAAAAATTGTTATGCAAAATCTTCTTTAAACTTGAAGCAGTCTTCTATGAATCTTGACATTCTCTATTGTATTTGATAACTCCCAGGTATTTTTCTCAATTTCTTTTTCAATACTATCATTACTGAAATTGTGGAAAACTGAAGAATATTTTTTGCTATAGAAATAACAGAATAAATTTTAAAGATTTTCTTTCCCGATTCTCTCCTTTACTCTCTTACTTGGTTAATGAGGTGGAGGATAACACAAATGATGAAGACTGAATAGCTGAATTAATTTGTTGAATAGATATAGGGAATCTAATTTCAATACAGACCATAAAAATAACAGTTGATATAACATTTTAATGTACATTATTCAAGCAAGTTAAACAGAGAGAGTCTGGAGAGAGGAAGACTGCCCCTTGAATAAGGAAAAGCTGATCAGTGATAGCCTAAACAAAATCAATATACACAAATCCATGGGCCCTGATGGCACCCACAAGTGCTGAAGGAGCTGGCGGAAATGATTGCTAAACTGCTCTCCATCATCTTTGAAAGGTCTTGGAGAATGGGAGAGGTGTCTGAAGACTGGAGGATAGCCAGTGTCACTCCAATCTTCAAAAAGGGCAAGAAGGAGGATCCAGGCAACTACAGACCAGTCAGCCTCTATTCCATCCCTGGGAAGCTGATGGAACAGCTGATTCTTGATACCATCTCTAAGCAGTTGGAAGAAAAGAAGGTTATCAGAAGTAGTCAACATGGTTTCACTAAGGGGAAATCACACTTGACCAATCTGGTAGCCTTCTATGATGTCATCACCAGATAGATAGATGAGGGGAAAGCAATGGATGATGTCTACCTTTATTTCAGCAAGGCTTTTGATACCGTATCCCACAACATCCTTGTAGCAAAGCTTAGAAGATATGGGATTGATGAGTGGATGGTGAGATGGATTGTGAACTGGATGACTGGTAGAGCTCAGAAGGTTGTGATCAGCAACATCATATCTAGTTGGAGGCCTGGAACTA
>NW_010293736.1:25826-41746 GCF_000700745.2 Antrostomus carolinensis
AGGGCCACAAAGATGGTGAGGGGCCTGGAGCATCTGCCTCACGAGGAGAGGCTGAGAAAGCTGGGACTCTTCAGCTTGGAGAAGAGAAGACTGAGAGGGGATCTTATCAATATCTATAAATACCTGAGGTGTGGGGGCCAGGCTTTTTTCAGTAGTACCCAGTGACAGGACAAGGAGCAATGGGCAAAAATGGGAACACCAAAAAGTTCCAGACAACTTAAGGAAAAACTTCTTCACTATAAGGGTGATGGAGCACTGGAATAGGCTGCCCAGAGAGGTCCAGAGAGGTTGTGGAGTCTCCATCTCTGGAGATGTTCAAAACCCACCTGGATGCTTTCCTGTGCAACCTGTTGTAGGAAACCTGCTTTGGCAAGGTGGTTGGACTAGATGATCTCCTGAGGTCCCTTCCAATCCCTACCATTCTGTGAGTTTGTGAAATAAAAAAACAATCTTCAGTTTTTAAATCCTCTTTTGAATACTGTGTGCCTTCATGGAGTATATTTGATTTGCAAATGAACTTAAACCTAGATACCAAGCTTACACTTGCTTTTGCCTCCTTTCAAAAAAATTACACTGCCCACCCCTTTCTGTTTCACTGGTATTACTTGTCAAATATTTCATTCATATTCTGGCACTCAAAATAACTTTACTTAATTTTAGTTTGTTAATAAAAACTTTATTAAACAAATTCTGAGATTTATGGCTTTTTCCCCCACTCTGTCATATTTTTTCAAATTATTTCCTCTCTGTGTTCCCACTGACACTTGATGTCTTTTACTGAGGGTTCCTCAGCTATAGAAAGTAACCCAGGACACCTAGGTCCTTTTTTGCAAAGCTGATTTCTAGCCAGTCAACTCCCAGTCAGTAACCCCCTGTTATATGGCATTATTCCATCCTAGATACAGAAAATTGCATTTCCCTCTATTAAACTTCATTTATGGCTCCTGTCATCCCATTTCTCCAGCTTGTATAATCTCCCTTTGCGTGGCAGCCTTGACTTCCAGTGTACAATATCCCCCCTCCTTAAATTTGGTATCATTCTCAAGCTTGCTTAGAGGTCATGCTGTCTCGTCATCCCCCAGCAAGATGCCCAGATTTATTTCAGGCCATCATCAGCCTTTAAATATTTAATGATGAGTTTAAAAATGTCATTCCTTGATGTATAGGCCAGTAGTGCATATGAAGTTACACACTTCTATACTTCAGAATCACTTGATACATCACATGCACAGAAGTGAAATTGAGAGGAATCCTAGGCTGGGACAACATAGAAGAGAAATGGTAATTTGAGTGAGATGTTTTTGTTCCAACTAAAAACCAGATTACCTTTCCCAATAACTAGAAAACTCAATACACTAAGGAAATAAAAATACCAAAGCCAGTGATTGAAGAAGTCCCATGCTTTGCTTTTACTATCTGGCAACTCCAACTGTATCCTGTACAAAAACCCTCCTGGTAGAGTTGCTATTTCACTTAAAAACCTAGCTCTTGGAAACAAGAAGAACATGTACATTCCCAGGTTGTTGTAAAATTAAGTTTCTAAGTCTCACAGTTGCAGAAAGACAACTGAAAATAAGACTCAGTGATTACAGAAATCCCTTGGAATGTCCCCTCTCATCTGATATCTTAGGTACCTGGCACAATTTTCTTACATTTGAAGTTGGCAGTTCACAGTAAACTAATTAGTCAATGTGTACAGCAACAAGAGGAAAGGCAATGAGGTTTTGGTGACAACCCTGCATGAATTCCTGGACCAGCTAGTTTGGTATTCAAAGATTTTCAGCAGATCTCCTGTGCCATACAGCCAAGAAGACATCCACAGCACTAAACTTCTTAAAATTCACCTCTGTGCCATCACAGCATGTGAGTTTTGGGTTGGTTTGCAACATATCATGACACTTTCTCCAACATAATAACCTGAGGTCTTTCTGGCAGCAAACTATTAATGTTACACACACTTGTAGATGTCTTACACTATTGGAGTGTAAAACAGATGTCCAGACTAACACATGGACAAATTATAAATACAGCAAAGACATTAGAGATTTATTTAGTTTTGTCCAAAACCTGAGCATATTAAACCTGAGGTAAGGCTAAATTTATCTGACGTTAATGCTCAACGATATTGTTTTCATGAGAACAACATTTAAAATAAAACTATGAAATCTGAGTTATCTTTACTAAAAATAAATATGCAGGTAATATAATCTACAAAAATCTCAATTTTTCCATATGCATTGCTAGATTTCTGCTCAGTATTTTTTAGTAGGTTTGTTGTACTTTAATTTATAAGATCACATGCCATTCCTAACGGTATAAGAACAAAAGAACAGGCAACATTTAAGAAACTAGAAAAAAGACCCCAAAAGTGACATCAAACTCTGGTCTAGGTCAAAATCTACTATATGTCAGTCATTACCTGAAAAGTTTGTCAGTTATAGGAGGAAAGTTGCTCCAACTGTTTAATTTCTGGCTTTGCATTAAACACAAAACAAACCAAAACTTGCTTTGAATGGACTTATTCATTAAAAATTAAAGATAAGGAATTGTGAAAAACAACTTCTATTGTTTCTCTCTGGACTGAGATAGATCAGCAATATTCATTTCTTATGTTATTATTCTATAAATATGATTGTGGTATGTCCTATAGACACACTAATACTGGTATAGTATAAGTTAATTCTTGCAACTTTAATAATCTTGCTAGGTATAAAATTTATATAAGTTGGATATCGAACATCTTAAAATCCTTCAAGGCTGGAAAGGAAAGTCATACTCTACAGACAGAATTGCTTAACAAAAAGACCTTGAAAATACTGACACCTTAATGGAGTACATAAATACTTTAGGTCAGTTAACAGAGGCCTCTTCAGTACTCCAAGGGCTTATGCAGCTGGAAAAGTAGCAATTTATACACCTGAGTTGAGAGGTGAGAAAAGAATAAATACTATTTCAAAGAGGATTCAAAAACCTCCTTGAGAAATTTCTAAAACCGTGTTTCTCTAACCTTATCATTATGAACTTTCTGTCCATTACAGGTACTAGCTTTTCCTATGGTTTCAAAAGTGTTTTAAGCCTGCGATGGATAATGGTTTAAAACTGAAGTTAAGATGAAAATGATGAAGTAGATTTGGAATTGCGGTCAATCATTCATGACAGTATTTATATGATGAGTTCTTTCCAGAACTTGAAAAAGTTTTGTTCTGATCATCACTGAGAAACATATACATCTATCTGAATAGTTAAGTCTCACATTCACTTATTACAGTTGTCCAGAAATTCTACAGAGGTAAAACCTCCAGCAAGAAATTTCTGCTGTACCCTGACTTTGTTTATGGGATGAATACTATAAGAATATTTTTTACAGTATTTCAGCACTTCTGCTTCAAATTCTGATTAAAAGTAAAAAAAAATCAAAAGTATATTATAATAAAATTACTGGAAAGATAAGTACTGAGTTTTTTTAGTGAACTGCAAAAGCTGATCAGTTTGTTGGAGTAAAGGACAAAAATTCAGATCAGTTACTTATTTGAACGGATGCTTATGAAACAGAATTTAGATAAACAAATTCATAGAAACTGTATAAATTATGTGATGTGTATATATATGGTACTGTTCTATGTCATTTAATGCTGGAGTCCTGAACAGTAAAATAATTATGTATTTTGTTTGTTTGTTTGTTTGTTTGTTTGTTTTCAGTCTTGGCCTACTTTCTACACTAGCTCTCTATGTTCTCTTTATTTCCTATTTCCAAGCTTCTTGTCACTGTGAATATCTTATCCTGAAATTCAGTTACAGTTCTTGGGTGTTCTATTCCTCTGTGGGTTTTACCTTATATAATCGATTTTTTTGATCTGGCTTTTCAAACACAGGCATGACTATCTATTTTCCTTCTCTGTCAACATCTGCATCACAAGAAGATTCTCTAATTCTTAAGTCTTCTTCTTATTGTTCCTAGGATCCTGCTTTCAGCTTTTTAATTCTCCATCCCTGATTGTATGTAATTGTCCAGCTGAATGACACTTCAGACATGTCTCTCCTGTGAAGAGGCCACTCTGACTTTCCAAGCAAGAGATACTCTCTAGGTGTTACCCTTATGGCTTCACAGGCGGAGCTCAGCCTCTCAAGTCCTTTCTGTTTCTTGCCAAAGAATGAAGAAGCTGGAAGGAACATTTTTCCTTGCTAGACCTGAGGAAGGGAATTCTGGCCACAGTCAGTCCATGTAAGAGTGCAAAGAAAGACTGAGTAGGTGGAGAAAGGAAATAGCCATGGATGGAAGACTATAGGATGAAGTAAAAAAAAGGAGGGGATGGGGGGGGAGAGGAAAAAGGGCAAATGAGAAGAAAGGCGATGGGGGGGGGAAGGCAAGACAGAAAAAAAGATAAAAAAGGTGGGAGGAGAGGAGAAAATGAAAGGGTGGTAGAAGATAGAAACACCTAAGAGGTTTCTGAAGAAAGCTGTGAAAGATAGGAGTTGATTCTATGGGGACTGACTAGGTGTCAGAGCAGAGAAGAAGGAAAACAGGTCTGTGTCTGACCTGTGGCAAGAACCAGAATTAGTGTCTAATTTGAGCAGAATGGAAGGAGTTGCTGGAGTCAGTGTCAGAGTGGTGTGAATGCTGATAGCCAATGGTTGGAAGAATGAGCTATCACTGCAGTATGCAGGGACCTGAAAATTAATTCCAGGAACCTGCACAGAGCGGGGAGAGCTCTGGGGAAATAAAAGGATAAATTCTAGGTCCTGCTTGACTTTGGAACTTATTGCCCGACTGTATTAGTCTTTGAAAGAATCCCCAGGTCTTGATCAACAAAAGTTTACCTTGTTTGCAAATAATATCTCAGTGATTGCTGGTGGTAATGACCACAGTACAATGAAAAAAATGGAGAAAAAACATAATCATTTCTAATAGGACATATACTCAGTCACTCAGAAAAATAAACTGCGAAGAGGAAGCTGCAACAATTTTCAACTCTTCCCCTTCTCCCTCCTTTTTGGGAGTTCCTTAGGAAAGCCATCACTGAAAATTGATTCTTTTTAAAAGTTTTCAGGGAAAGATGGTTTTCACAAACACATATTTTTATCTCTGAATATGAACAAATTGTTCTATAAGGAAGATTGAATATTTTAACATAAATCTTGTTTTAAATGTGAAAAAGATGTTATGACAGAGCAAGTCAGGTTAGAAGGGACTTCAACATGTCTCAAGTTCAAACTCTTGCTCAAAGTAGGGTAGATAATTAATTCAGACCAGATGTCTCAGGGTTTTATCCATTTGTGTCTTGAAAATCTCCAAGGACAGAGACTTTACAATGTCCCTGGACAACCTGTTCCAATGGTTGACTGTCCTTGGTGATTTTTCTTTTCCTTCTATCAAGTCAGAACCTCCCCTGCTTCAGGTAATGACCATTGTCACATTACTCCACCATGAAATTCACTATAGTATCTAAACATTAAAGAATACTGCCATGCACTAGCCATTAAAGTGTTTTGCTTTGGTACATACATGTAACATACAGTTATGTAAGATACTAGTGGGAAGACACCCTTTGGTGCCTGTAACAAATCACAGTGAACACAACAGTACAACCGTCGTTCTGGAATCACAGAAACACCTCAGCTCTCCTGCAAAAAAAATACAAGTAGTGACCAGCCTCAGCCTGCTTCACTTGCGAAATCTGATAGTATCACAGACCAGGATTTTTGGCTGTCAATTCTGCTAAGCCTTGACATAAGAAATGCTGCTCTGTTTTACACACGAATCAATAGGAACGTGCAGTACAAATCTCCCAAACAACTTTGAGGTTTGCAAGTTGCTAGGAACAGCCTTTTATCGTCCTCTGTGCAGTTGGTTAGACAAGAAAAGCTTTAAAGATTTCAAGTATGGACTTTGGGGAAAGGTGTGGGGACAAAAAAAGAACAAAAAGAACAAAAAGAACTATCGTTTTATGAAACACTTGGATATCTCAATTTTCTTTTAATCATTTTTCCAAGAGTTTGTAGTTGTCTTCTCTGGTTGCCAGAGGCAAGCAATGGTGTCTTATTGAGATGTTGATTTGCAGACAAACGATGTGAATAAATACACCGTTCAGACCTCAAAAATTCCCTCCTGTTAGAAGACATTGCTTACAGACAAACTTCCCCATGCTCATTTGGTCTGCTAGCTTCATTTGAAGTCAATCAGCACAAAAAGAAAATACCCGTAAGGTACAAACATGCACCTCTCGCGACTTTTTTCTTCCTTTTAAGTTGGAAAGAACAACTGACCTTCCAGAATTAAAATGTGGACAACATTGACTGCTCTAAATAGTTGGGTTTTGTTTTTTGTTTTTTTTTTTCCCTAAATGAGGTGGAATTTTTGCTCCCTTTCAGATAAATGTATAGGAAGTACTGTAAGTGCAAAATAGCTGCTATTTTTCCCTTTGGTGCTATATTTTGAAATACAACAAGCATATTTACTTCACCATCTGCAGTGAAAATATCAGTCAGAAATGATTCAAAAACTGTAAAACAGCCAGTGAGTGATCAGGCCACTTACGGACAAAATTAAAAACTATACTGAGAATCTATCCATTGTTGTTTTAAGACAAGATGTGAAACTAAGAATTACATATTCAGGATTAGGGTGCCTCAGGATATTACAGGGTGGATACTTCTTTCTGCTGAGGAACAAAAATTCCTAAAATCTTTCATAAAATTAAAATGTATATTTCTCAAAAAGAAAAGTTTGCATTTCATACGAACAACCTCTTTCCAAAGTAAAATAAATAAATAAATAAATAAAATCCTTGAAAATTCTTCCTCAGCTCTGACATTCAGCCTTCATCAGTTTGAATGCTATGAGATATGCAGAGTGTAAAATTGCAACCCATGAAGACTATAATATCAACAGATTTTTTTTTTTAAAGCACACAATTATAGCAAATGTGCATTCAAATGTCAAATCAGTTAATGTAGATAAAGATTTACAAGCCTAGCAGCATCAGACGGCCTCAAGGCCATAACCAAATATTTGACATATATTTAATTAAGAAAAGTTAGAGGACAGACAGTTTGTCCATTTCAGAGGATTCACAGTAGGATTTTTTTCTTCTTTTTACTTCATGATGTTTAATTCTATGCAGCTTCCTGCACATTGCTTGTTGCCTCAGTAGCTGAGCACCTGCCAGTAATTAAAAGATTGTAAACTACCACATATCTGTTTTCTCATCCTTTCTCATTCTTCTAGGTGTGCCTGTAAGTGAGTGGATGTGTGCAGATGGATGCATATCTATGAGAAAGATAGAGAACAGAGATTCTTTTGGTAGGTTTGTTGTTGTCATACTAATGTTGCTTGTGTTTTTATTGAGGACAAAACTAGAGCAGAAGATTATGAGATCATGATGGATCTTATTTTCTAAGATGTTCATCTACAAATCAAGAACTAACTTCATATCAGCCTTTCACACATATGTTTTTCTTCTGTTCTGGTCAAGCAACAGTTTCAATTAGGAATTTAGATGGCTTTAATATATGCTGGGATATGGTATGGAATACTTTGAGCTTAGGGACCCAGACCATTAACTTTATTCATCCTTTTGTCGTATAAAAGGCCTGTCAGGCATGGAACAGCTGTGATGTGGTTTTCAAGTAACCTGTGTTGTTAAAGATGAAAACAGAAAGGCATGAAGGACCTAAATACTTGAACTGCAATTCATTCAGCTTCCTGATAATCATATAATTTTTTTATGAAGTTTTTGGTTTTTCACTGGTGGTAGTTTTCCAAAGGGAAGAAACACAGCTGTCAAATCAGGCTGCCAGAGTGAAAAAAACAGACATTAACTGGGACATTCCCCCAGCTGATACACTCAGGGCCGACCAAGCAGAGGAGACAAGTGCACCTAACCTTGCTTACCAGTGCCCACCAAAAGACATTGATCCAAGTGGCAGCAAAAGCAACAGAAAATATGAAACAAATAGTCTGATAAAGTTTACATCAAAACTGATAGAGCTGGGAGAACTTCTGAGCTCCTAGGTGCTCCTACCCCCATCACGACATAATAAAGTCACACACAAGCCCTCCCCATACTGCCTCGGTTTCCCTGGGAAAGAAACTCAGGTAGAAGGCACTAGAAAGAAGCCCCAGTGTCTTCTGCAGAAGCTCTCTGATTTGGCCAAGTGCCCCAGAATAGTATATACTTTTTGCTCAGTCTACATGCCTCCTTATGTTTTCTTTCTTACAACTGATAGAAAGGTTTTGTAGAAAAGTCAGCTACTCCTGAGCTTTAACAGATTAGTGTTAAAACTGCCAGAAATGACATTATGAAAAAAATAGGGAAAAAATAAATTACTTTATAATAGGTATGACTAACCCAAACATTAAATTGTAACTTAATTTCCACTCCACAGACATATTCTCCTAGATATAAAGAGATTCTTTAGATATAAGAAACTGCAGTGTTTTTTAAAGAAGAATCAGTTGAAAATCTACATCACATGGGAGAATATAAAAATATTTATTTAAAAATTAAGTTAAATTTGATATCTGAATTTGTGTTTCTGCTTTCTCCCATCTAAATCTCATCACTCATTTGTTTGTCTGTCTGAGGAGTTATCCGTTAGTAAGAGACATAATCCCAGCGTATTGTTTTTGACAGGCATATATGCTGAGTGGTGGTCATGAGTGGTGTTCCCCAGGGCTGAGTTGGGGCCAGTCCTGTTTAGCATCTTTATCAATGATCTGGATGAGGGGATCAAGTGCACTCTCAGTAAGTTTGCAGACAACACCAAGCTGGGTGAACATGTTGATCTGCTTGAGGGTAGAAAGGGTCTGCAGAGGGATCTGGACAGACCGGATCAATGGGCCAGGACCAATTGCATGAGTTTCAATAAGGCCAAATGCTGGGTTCTGCACTTTGGCCCACAACAAAACCCGGCAGTGCTACAGGTTGGGGGAGGAGTGGCTGGAGAGCTGCTCAGCAGAGAGGGACCTGGAGGTGTTGACTGATAGCTGGCTGAACATGAGTCAGTAGCGTGCCCAGGTGGCCAAGAAGGCCAACAGCATCCTGGCCTGTATCAGGAATAGTGTGTGGCCAGTAGGATGAGGGAAGTTATCTTAGCCCTGTACTGAGCACTGGTGAGGCCACACCTCAAGTACTATGTTCAGTTTGGGGCCTCTCACTACAAGAAGGACATGGAGGTGCTGGAGCGTGTCCAGAGAAGGGCAACAAAGCTCCTGAAGGGGCTGGAGAACAAGCCTTATGAGGACCAGCTGAGGGAACTGGGGTTGTTTAGTCTGGAGAAAAGGAGGCTAAGGGGAAACCTTCTCACCCTTAACACTCTCTACAACTACCTGAAAGGAGGGTGTAGTGAGGTGAGTGTTTGTCTTTTCTCCCAAGTAACAAGTGACAGGATGAGAGGAAATGGCCTCAAGTTGCACCAGGGGAAGTTTAGATTGGATATTAGGAAGAATTTCTTTACTGAACAGGTTATCAGGTATTGGAATGGGTTGCCCAGGGCAGTGGTGGAGTCCCCATCCCTGGAGGTATTTAAGAGTCATGTAGACACAGTGCTTAAGGACATGATTTAGTCATGGTTTAGGTAACCTGTCAGTGTTAGGTTAACAATTGTACTTGATGATCTTATAGATCTTTTCCAATCAAGGCAATTCTGTGATTCTGTGAAAAGGAAGGGGTCTTTTCTCATGGTAACCTTTCATGTGTCCAGGTTGTCTTATTTTTCCAGGCTCTGTTAAAGGTAAATAAAATTTACAAGACAAGGCTAATGAGTTGAGGGCTTGATGTTTTCATCCTGTTTTTTGAGTCTGTTACAAGTAAACCTTTGATAGCTTCTACTGACTTAATTATCATTGGTCAGTCAAGTCTAGCAAAAGTAACAAACATTGACTGGGCTCCAGCCAAGATGCATCTAATCTGAGAGTTAATAGTCATTGCTTTTTTAAAACTTCTGTAGCGTATTGCAGGTTATCTGGCTGGCCTTGGCAATTCTGGTATCTCCTTGTTCTCCATCCCTCTTCTCCTTAACGATTTTCATTGGTATTTGTTCTTTTTCTGACACTTGTTCAGTACTTCTTGGTTCTCGAAGTGCCAAATGTTTCTCTACAATTGGAAGCAATTCTGCAGCAATTCTTCATTCTTCTCTCATAATACACCAGTGAATTCAAGCACACAGTTCTCACATGCTGGAGATGCACTAGTGTGATTGTCAGTGTGGCCATGAAGTGGACATGGAAGACAAGAATATAATACTTTTTTTTTTTTTCTTATTAACTCCTTACAACAACTAAAGTAATTAGAAAACTATATGTTCTTTGTTTCTTTAAAAATATGTCACATATTCCATTAGGGACTAAAAATAGCTTGAACCTTCTGAGCTCAAGCAAGCTCATCTCCTGCCTTTGGAAACATACAAATAAGGGTAGGAGAAGGGAGCTGTTGCACCTTTTAAGTTACCTGGCAGCGGGTTACTTTGACTTATACTTTCATGTTTTAAGTTTTATTTTGTTATGTACATTTTAGTTGCCTTAAGGGAGGCTACAAGGAATAAACACATATAATTATATCAGCATTTGCAAAAAACTCTAAAATAAAGGAACCCCAAATAAGCATATGATGTAACACCTGCGCACACGCAATGGAGAACTCATCTTGGAAGGTGCCTTAGGGAGTTTCTTGAAGGATCAAAATAACCACTAGAGAACAAAATCTGATCATAACCCAAAGAGGAGTAAGCTCTTCACAACAAGAGTCTGGGCACTGCTGACTATTGATACACCTGTGACTGCTGACTGTAAGAGCAACACCATGCGAGCCATTCAGTCTCCTTTCCCATGTTGAAATAAAAGACCCATAAAGGGGAAATTTTATCTTACTTACAGACAATTCCTTATTTATAGAATGGATTGCTATGGCTTCCAAACTGAGAGAACACAAAGATTTCTATTCCAGAGTGTGCCTACATTCATAGAATCACAGAACCATGGACTCATAGAATGGTTTGGGTTGGAAAGGACCTTTCAAGGTCACCTAGTCCTAGTCCCCTGTAATGATCAGGGACATCTTCAATGTGATCAGGTTGCTCAGAGTCCCATCCAGCCTGACCTTGAATGTCTCCAGGGATGGTGATTCTACCACCTCTCTGGGCAACCTGTTCCAGTGTTTTACTGCCCTCATTGGAAAAAATTTCTTCCTTATATCTAGTCCAAATCTAGCTTCTTTTAATTTAAAACCATTACCCCTTGTCCTATCACTTCAGGCCCTGCTAAAATGTTTGTCCCCATCCTTCTTATAGGCCCCCTTTAAGTATAAGGTCTCCTTAGAGCCTTCTCTTCTCCAGGATGAACAAGCCCAAATCTCTCAGCCTTTCTTCATAGGAGAGGTGTTCCATCCCTCTGATAATTTTTGAGGAAAGGAAAGGAAAGGAAAGGAAAGGAAAGGAAAGGAAAATTCACACTGGCACATGATAACATGCTTAAAGGTGTTTTGGCTTCAAGTAGACACTGAATGTCATGGGATCTGTGATGAAATCATGGGAACTAACAATGATTGTCACATGGAGAGACTCCAGGGCCTTTTGCTGATACATGCAGCTGTCACACATGCAACCAGCCACCTGCCTTGCTTCAACATTTTCTCTTTTTTTCTCCTGACACCATAAGCATAACTTAGCTACATATATTCTTGCCAAAACAAAAATGGCTCGCAAGCACGTTTTGTCTTTTATAAAATTGGTTTTGGTACGGATTTTTCTTATTAAATCTTATTAAAAGAAAATTTAGGAAAATAAGACTGGTTGCTTTGAGAAGCTAGACTGCACTTGGGATTTTTGGGACTTCCAGTCTCCTTGTTTAAATGTTAAGTCAGAGCTGGGAGGTCCTATCCCTGAAATAGTTGCCTATCCTAAACTTCAGATCCTGGAATAACAGTGGCTCAGCAGCAGCTTGCCTAGAGAGTTTGTGCCATGACATGGGCCTACCATCTTCCTCAGGCAAGTGTGCAGGGTAAATGAAGACACTAAGGATCCTTGGAAGACGTCTGCAAAACTGAGATAGATTCAGGTTCCTGGAATAGATTACCATCAATCCAGAGAGTCTCAGGAAAAGTTTGCTGGACCCAAGATATCATGTGTTAAGCATTTTAGGCTTCACTAATTAGCACTTGCTGTAATTTTACTCAGGGTCTCATTTTTTTGCTGGAAGTAACAGCAGCTGCTGCCTCTCCAGAGAAGCCTTCAGTCTGGTGGAGAAAAATCTCAAGAATCGCTATAAAAGGAGAGAGACATTTGGTCTGCTACTAGCCCAAAACCTTATCTCTTTGTGAGGAACAGCAGAGCAAGGGATAATACATGGGTTAACCACTGCCATCAGGGAGGCAATGGACAACCCTCAAACTCAGGGAAGTTTTGCTGCTTTTTCCACAAAACAGAGATCATTTGTCTATTGTTGGCTATCAGATCTAGTATTGGATTGTTTAAAGTCTATTACTCTTATATCACAACATATTGCATAGTTTTGGGACAAGCATTGAATCATATAGCTGTAAACATTTGGAAAGAAGTCTCTGATACACCTTGAGCAATGAGACCAAAGACTAACAGAAAGAGTAGTGCCACACTGATACTTAGAATATGCACTAGTTTGGCATGAATCTTCCATAAATTAGATTTAGCAAGTGTAACTTTACAGTGGACATACTTATACCACAAATGAATTTAACCAATCACATAGATATATAGTACAACTTATTTGAGTAATTAAACAAAAATTAGTAGAACTTCCAATGCAAACTAACTTGTGAACAACTGAGCAATACAGTAGCAGATTAAATTTAGAATGGCTAATTCTACACTTAGAATTGGCCAAGAAATGAAACATAAAATTGCAGCATATTACAAATTTGCTATATCCAGGTGTCATTGTGGGCACCTCAAGAAAAAAAATGCTCCACGATGATACAGGTTAACAAAAGCAAGGGAGTTCTCTACAGAATCATGCAGTCCTCATAAATCTTTTGAATAGTTAACTTATCTTTCAATACTGCCTTGCACATTAGCCAAGGTATTTGAAAAAATATACAATGAAAACAGTAAAGTCTAAAAGTGGAAAACAGAAATAAGAAGATACAGAAATGTCTGTGTATGCAAGGGATTAGCAGATGAACAGGAGAAGGGATTTATCAGATATATGCTTTATGTATTGTATTCATGAATTGTCATATACAATACAAGTCATATGCTAAATACAGGGTTTGGGAGGAAACTTTCAATGGACAAATTTTTGATAAGTATATTTCTTTTTTCCTCTCTGTAAGACCTCTCTATATGGACTATTCTCTGAAAAAGACAGCCTTCTGAAGAAAAGATGGATACAGCCTAGTACTTTAATTTCTGCCTTCCTAGAAGAGGAAAATGCTGCAATAGCTAAAATATACTCATCACAAAACGTGAATCAAGAATTCCATTCATGCCCCATAATGTGGTTCAGTCCATTACAGAGAGAACAGATGGTAAGTTCAGGTAAAGATTAAAGCTCTTTCTGCACATTGCAATGCCTTCCCAACATCTTTAATGAAACTTCTCTTGAGATACAAACATTAAACTGTGTTCTTTCTGGCCTGTTCTTCATCAGGAGTAAAATTCTGCCCTCAGACTTTATTAATGATTCTGCTGATGATACATGAGATGAAACAAAGCACAGCTCATTCCACAAAACCAGCATTTACTTTTCTAGGCTGGGAGAAACATATTAAAATTGTCTGTGACAGCTAGTTCTGTTTGAAAATTAATATGAGGTTCAAAGTACTGATTGCACATCCATAAGAGGTTTCATGTTCAAAGGGGCAACATTTGATTGAACTAAGTTTATATTTAGAAAGAATGGATCTGTTTCTTTCAAGCACTATGCTAGATTTGGATGAATTTCTTTTAAATGCATTTCACATGTCCTTACTTTTCTTCTGCAATATTTTGCATGCTTTTGTACATCACTTAAAAAAAAAAAAAATCCTCAAACTTTTAGAAGGCTAAAAGTACATATTTTAAGACCTGACTGAGCAAACTGGACCATCAATAGGTGGAAATTTTTTTTTCCCCTATTTTCAACTGAACTGAAAACACTGGAATTGTTTGTGAACATTTGTGTGTGTATTTTAGTGTTTGCAGTAGGAATGGCATTCCAGGTCTGCCCACCTTTTCCTGTCTTGCAGCAATCCTCCAGTAATGGGCAACTCGGGACACTGTAGACCTTATTACTAGGGAAAAGGTAAGTCATTGGCTACAAATAACATCATAATTTCCATTGTCTAAATCTAAGGTGATTTTTAAAATGAGCAACAGTGTCTGCAGTTTTATCAGAACAGCAGCAAGAAAAACAAAGCAATGAAAACCCTTTAATCAATTCAGTTTTATTATCTTTATTCTAGCATCTTTCATTGCAGCTCAATATTATTGCATCTGGTAGTGCCTGAAACGTGGCATTATAGATTGTTTCAGACCTCCGGTATGCAGCTAGCATAGATTGCCACTATGAAGTTCCTTGTATGTAATTAATAAATTTGTTGACCAGATTATCTAAACCAGTTGTAATGGGTTTGTCAACTTCATTTTGGTATGGCTGTCATATGCTGTCACCCGAAAGAATGTCAAGAACTTAAGTTAATCTTGAGGACATGGATGGGGAGAGGAGGTGAAGATTTGTTTCTGGGCTGAAAAATGAACATCTTGAACAATTAACTGTTGTGCAGGAGTGAGTACAAACATGCTCACATTATTCTGCAGTGTGCCTAGTCCTCCCAAATTCAGAAAATCAAAAGCATTCAACAGTCCCACCAGGGGCTGACAAATCAAAACCAAAATTATGTAGGCAACCTGGAAAACAGACATCTGTCAACTCTAATGGAAAAGAGTTTCTGAAAGTAGCTTAGCCAAACAGCCACTTTTGCCTACTCTTTAATCTGAAATACACTCACTCCCTCAGAATAAAAAAAGTAGTGGCCATCATTACAGATTGATCCTCAGAATAAAAAAAAGTAGTGGCCATCATTACAGATTGATCTTGTTATGTGTAATAGCTACCAATGCATTTTTCTCCCAATTACTTGTCTGAACACTTTTGAATCCTTATAAAATTTTATCACCCACAGGATCCTATGATAGGAGTTCCACAATTAATTGTGCTTAACTTCTCATTTCCAGTCTGCATTTACTGCCTGTGTCTTATTTGTTTATTCTAGTGCAGACATTGTCCTTCAGTTAGAATACCTCTTTTTCCTTAGTGATGTTTATGTGAATCCTAACTACCTCAATAAACTAAATTTTATGCTCAAATCAGTGTTGAATAGAGATAACAGAGAAGGTTTAACATACTATTTGAGCAGCAAAAGTAGTACAGCAGCCTCCCTTGGCTCAGGAAGATAAACTAACCCAAATGAAGAAGAAGAGTGACATAATATTTTCATGTAGTATTATATAGCACTTTATGACCACATGAAGAAAATGCGATCATATAGAGCAAAATTTATCAAAGATTGCTACACTGGGATCAAGTCACAGCACTGATCCTTTCTTCACATTCACAGGGAAACATATTCATACCATACCTTGGCATTGATGCCAATGATATAGTATCTCTGTATTAAAGAATCCTACTTGCCATGGGGTTAATCAGACCAATTTGGTACACAGAGTGGAAAAAAGCTGCGGTGTTGCATGGCAGCCCTGCATTATGCCATTAGGTTCAACTTGTCACGTAAGCAGTGTGCTAAGCGCACATCTACCTAAGGACCGCAACAACAGACACACACCTACCACTTGCCCTAGTATGCCAGATGATGCAACTTATCTTGTGATCTGAAACACATACAAAACTTCCACAGAGAGTAAAGAGTTTTCAAATTATTTCAATACTTTCTATTTCCTATAAAAGAGAC
>NW_010293737.1:0-1358 GCF_000700745.2 Antrostomus carolinensis
CCCCCCGCCCCCGCCCTTCCGCTACCGGGGCAGCGCCCGCCGCTTCCCGCCCTCTGCAGAGCCGCCATAAGGGCCGCGGCGCCCCCTGGCGGGCAGGCGGAACGCTGTCCCTTCTCACCGCGGGTTCGAGTCCCGCCAAAACAGAGATAATTGCCCAACGTAACCAATTAACGTGTGTTTATTGTTTGTGTTACCGTAGCACCGTTGGGATTTTTCAATTGTTAAACACGCACTTACAGAACTCTCAAAAATCAATTAACTTAGAAAACCGTGATGACAAATACTGCCCAGCGACTGCAGCGCACATAAATAGGGGATAAAAGAGAAAAATAAAAGGAGTTTATTTTTGCCCCCATAAGAACTATTTATGGAAAGAGTAGGGCAATAGAGAGGGCATGAGTTTTAGGGACTCAAGACAGTGAAGACCTGATTTTCTAGGAGAAGGTGCAGGCTGGTTGGATGAAGTCGAGGAGCTGTAGCTCCTGAACTGGCTTAAGACTAAGTCAGTATTTCATGCACATCCAAACTCATGTGACATTCACACCAAGACCACAAATGAAGTGCCTCTGAGGTTAAACCACCACCTTTCCTTTGAATTCAGAGGGTTTTGGTTCAGTTCTGTGGATATTCAGGAAACTGGGGCGAGAGGACTACAGCAACCTTAGCATCACACTCAGGAAAAGTGAGGATAAGGGAGTATACAAGTTAAAAAAAAAAAAAAGCCACACAAAATCATTACTTCTGGTATAAAACTGCTTACAAACACTGTGGTTGTTTAGGAGATAAGCTCTTGTAAGCACAGAGCCCAGGCACTTAGGTTATTTTCAGATTCACACTGGGGCTGGGTGGACACTCTCCCATGATCCTGTCATCCAATGTATGATTACAGTATTCAGTAGTTTAAAAAACAAATTAAAAATCTCTCAAAAAACCCGCACATGATTTCCCCAACACAGAAACAGAATGAAAAAAGCATGAAAAGGAAAAGAGCTCTTACAAACATTAACCTGCTCAATAAACACCTGACAAGTTTTAAGAGCTGAAACTATCAGGATGTTACAGGATTAAAAGGACCTTTTCCATCATATGGAAAATGATCTGGTTTTGGGGCACAGTCTATGGTGTAACACCAACCCCCAACACCAAAGTGGTATTGCTGATACCCTACACTTGGGACATACACCACCATCATTATCTCATGCTGCAGGAAAAGAGGAAAACATCTCCTGATACTGACCCTGAAACGCCAACCTACTTTCTACATAACGTATGGCTTTGACATAGCATTTCTTTTGTGCTTCGAGCAGAGGTGCAGGGAGAATATTGACCTCATGGAGAGGAACGAGAGCGGCTCGGAG
>NW_010293737.1:1390-4822 GCF_000700745.2 Antrostomus carolinensis
CGGAGAGCCCAGCAAGGCACTTTCTCCAAAAACATTGGCATAGGAAGACTTGAGGAACTGGACATAGTTTTGCATGCTGCGGTTGGTGCTCTCTGACTGCTCCAAACGATCCTTTAAGTCTTGTAGGCGGCTCTCATACCGGCGCTCTGCCTACGTGAAGAAGCACAAAACACAGGCTGAAAGAGAGAGACATTCATCTCCATTCAGCAAACCACTGATAAAAACAGAAGACAACACAGCTATTCAGTTGGGCTTTTAAAACTGATAAACTATAGTTATGGGGAATTAAACACACTCTTTTCTGAAAAGCAACTTAATCTGATCCATTTGACAACCCAAATCCAAGTAAAACTCAAATAAATAAGCAGGGTAAATAGGACATTATGAAAGATTTCCCCTTCTTTCTTCTAGAATAAATCCTTTCCTCTAGAAAAGAAATTGCATTCTCTCTCAGATAACCAAGCACAGTAAATGAAGTTGAAATGTCTGGTACAAACATCATTTGAACCTAAGAAAGGTCTGATTCTTTTCTTACAAACACCTAAGTTTAGAGCAAGTTCATCCAGACTGTTGCTGTAAGTAATAAGCAAACGAGAGTCTGCATTCCTGAATTAGTGACATAACAGACACGTCATATCCCACATCTGCCATGGACACACATAACAGCATGGCACACTCAGACACAGCTCTGCACGATATCAGCATCTCCACAGGACCTTGGTTTATGGACACCAGTTGCTGCCAGGATGCCACCAGCACAGCAAGAGTATCCCCTGCAAGTTACTTACATCATCTTTACTCCGACGCAATTGGTTCAGCTCTGTTTTATTCCTACTCAGCTGGGTCTCCAGATCCAACACCTTGGACTGGGCTGCCCTCTCTCTAGACGTTGCTCGTTCTCGAGTTTGTTCCACCTTCGTGTAACAACAGAACAACAACTTTGATAAAGAGATGTTTATGGAAGAATTTTTCCCTACCCCACTGCCCACAAAAGTCCTATAAAGTTTAACTGGACACATTCTCACACATAAGCAGCAGCTCAGTCTTGTGATTTCCTCTCTTCTGTTACAAAATGGCTTCAGTTTTTCAATGATTTAAATCTCTGACAAACAGTTGCAGCAAATTTTATTATTTGTATTTCACTGAACATGATGATTTTCATTAATTTAGTCACAGGATGAGGAGGTATTTCCAGAATTCTTCCTGGTGCCCTTTTACAGTCTGGGTAGTTTTGGGAAAATTCACAAACACAAGAAATTCCTTACTTGTCTTTTGGCATCCTCGATGGCCATCTCCAACTGGCGTGCCAAGGAGCTACATTCACGTGTCTTCTCCTCTAACCGCAGCTGACACTGGTGGATCGACTCCTCACGTTTTGCTATGACCTGAAGGAATTCTATGTTCTGGGCACTCGTTGTCTCTAGTTTTCTAGGTTAAGACAATAAGGGAAGGAAACCTTTTCATTTTAAATGGAGCATGTTTCAGTCTGCCTTTTTGTCAGGTCCTGACTAGTCTGGGAATAGATTCTCTCTCCCTTGAAAGGTGAGAGCCCCAAGAAACACTTCCCATTTCTCAAATCAAAATTTCAAAGATTGAGGACATACAGAGTATCCACATACCTGCATTTTCCCAGACATTGTCACTAAAAAGAGTTTATAAACATGGGTAAAAACACTGTAATATGTAGTATCCTCAAAATTGTCATTCTAGATTGGACAAGGAGCTGGTTTATCTGCTGCGTAAGCCACCATCCTTCCTAACAATATAACACCTAATAGGTGCTGCAAAAACCTGTAACTCTCTCCAGTGGACAGCTACTGATTACAGATCCCTGAGGGATAAGCAAACACACAGAATCCATCTCTCTTCAGAGACTGGAACAAGACTGAAGCTGTTTCAATCCTGAAAAAGCACTGGAAAGAGGATGGAAATGGAAGGTTAAGAGAGCAAGAGAGCCTAGTATTTCTAACCTTTCTAGTTCCTCCACCTTCAAGGTCAGCTGCTTTTTCTCCTCCTGGGCAGACTGATACCTCTCTCTTGTCATCTCCATCTTGTCTCCCTGGAGCTCAATCTAAAAATTACAGTAAGTAATTACTTTACAGAGTAGTCACTACACACACACAACCAACCACCTCAAATGGAGGCAGCTCTCCAGAAGGAAACATGCTCAATTCATAATTTCTGGAGAGCCCCAAAAAAGCAATAGTGGAGAGAAAAAGCAAAGCACTAAACATCCATTTTGCTGGTGCTTCCAGTTAATATTTGGAAAGGTATGAGAAAACTCTTCCATACTGCAAATGAAAAGCCGGGTCCGTAAATGCCTGCACGTAGAGAAGCCACCTGTAAGCAGAGGGAAGCACACGCTTTAAAAGCAGCCGTATACATGATAGCAGCCCACAATGGCATTAGAGCCCAAAATACCAGGAAGGTTTATAATTCCAAGCCAACATGTGAGAACATTTGCTCTGTCTTGAGGCATGGCTGCAGAAGTCATGCCTGTCTATAATTGTCCTGCAATGCCTACACAGTCCTCCTGGGGACAAAAAACAGGGACTGGGAACACAACCTGAAATCAGGGTGAGAAAACAAGGTTGGGACAGCACTGTTGGCAGAAAACCACAGGAGGGAAACCTGACAAGATGATGGAAGTAACAGAAGCGAGCGTTGGCAATAGCAAGTGTTGTCACTGCTGCTATTCAAGTCCCAGTAAGGTTCTGGCACCAAGGAATGAGACACCTTCCCAATAGTAAGGAATGCTACTAGCTACACCGCTAACTTCTAGCACAAAGACATAGCACACATCTTTTCTTTTGCAGTGTACATTTAATCTTTTCAAAGCAGTGAGAACAGAGACAAAGCTTGAACCTTCCTGTGGTTAGAAATTCATCTCGCTGTCAAGACTTGTGGATTGCAGTGCTGCAGGTACCTTCTGCCAGTCCCTTACCCGCTGATGAAGATCTGCAATCATCACAGACAGGTCCATGTTCTTTTTCTCATAACTCTGAAGCTGGTCCTGACATTCTGATAACTGTGTCTCTCTGATCTTTAAGATTTCAGGCAGCTTTTCCAGTTCAGCAAGCTGGCTCTGGAACTGCTTACGTACCTACAACCAAAGAGAGCATGAGGAACTTTAAAATATTTGTAAGGTCAAGACTGAAAATGTTTCTCAACTTCAATGAAACTTTGTTAGCCTGCAACCATGATGACACTGTGGCCAGTGTTGGAGTTCAAAGCCTAAAGTCTTCACATATTCCAAAAAGGCTTTTTCTTAGGATTTGGCATTCCCTATGGATGGAGTGAGAACGAGTGAGTATCTTGGATCTCGGACTTCAATTTTACTAGAAGTACAAGCTCTTTTTGGAAGATGGCTGTTCCACGGTAGATAATGGTATTACCTGCACAGTTCACTGTTCTAAACCACTATTTCAGCAG
>NW_010293737.1:4858-19777 GCF_000700745.2 Antrostomus carolinensis
ACATACAGTCAAAAAGGAGCCACTAAATGTTCAATAAATTTTGCAAAATTAACAAGTCCTGAGAAAAACTAATGGAAAAGACAAACTCGGATAAGCCTTTTGTTTGCTTATTCACAGCCATTATTCTCTAAATTCAGAACACAAAGATCCATTAATATCTACAACATATCAATCTTTAGAGGAAGAGTTACCAGTTCAATCTCCTTGTTCATTTCATCCTTTAGTGTCTTGTTCTCTTTATCACACTCCTCCAGTTTTGCTGTCACTTCATCTGCTTCCATTCGGATCTTCAACACCTGGATATACAAAAAACCTCCACCTAATTAATCTGCTATATATAGTTTTCAACACATGTGCAATGCTTTGGAGTAACTAAAACTGCTCAAAGTACAGCAACAAGTTTCTTGTCACACTAACCATCAGCCCAGAACTGCATTTGGAAGTTCACTTTCTGCTTCTGCCACCTGGATCACGGGCTTTCCACTAAACATTCTCCCCTTCTGCCTTATTTTCCTACTATGACTATATCAAAATTTCCCCCCAAAAAGCAGCCAAGGAACAGTACTTGCCACACTAAAAGGCAGAAAAAAGCATCTCACTATTTTCCTTTTGAAAAGAAGCAGGGAAAAATGAAATAATTAAACCCAGTCTTTTGTTTTCCATCCAACCAAGATCTCTGCTGTGCGAGTCAGCTCTTCCTAATGACAAAGTTATCTGCACATGGTGGGGAAGGCAAGTCTTCCACACTTCAGCATATAGCACATGGCAGTCTGGATGCTGCCATTTGAGAAAAAGGCAGATAGAGACAAAAGAACCAAACTCATATGAAACTGTGACATCCTCGAAAAGCAAATGGTTAAGGTGTTACAGAGTAAGCCACAAGAGTGAAGGGAAAAAACATATTTGAGCAGGTGCAGAAGGTTTTGATATGATACCTACCTGTGACTTGTAGGATTCAATCAACCCTTCATAGTTCCTGGCAGAGCTCTTGAGCTGCTGCACTTCCATTTGTGCTTGGTTCAGCTTTTCCTCCATTGGGACCACACTAGCCTGAAAAAAAGAAAACACCTTCCCTTGAGTGCTCAGAAGTTATTGCCACCCTGGCTGTCTAGACTAAGAAAAAAGACTTCTGACAGTGTAAGTTGGCAAAACTTTCCAGGCTTCAGCGGACTGCCAAATTTATATCAG
Source organism: Antrostomus carolinensis (assembly GCF_000700745.2). Classification (NCBI taxonomy): domain Eukaryota; kingdom Metazoa; phylum Chordata; class Aves; order Caprimulgiformes; family Caprimulgidae; genus Antrostomus; species Antrostomus carolinensis. The sequence goes on from NW_010293737.1 coordinate 6,047, forward strand.
CAGAGCACAGAGGTTTGTGATGGATGTGCAATCTTTCCATTTGCCTGAATGAGCTGTGCTACTTGGATTAGGGCCATTCCTTATTTGGATTAATGCCTAGCTTTCCAAGACGAAAATTATGTAGGTCACCTACAAGATCACCAGTGATAAGACAGATGACAGGAGAAATATGCCAGACATTTTTTTTTATTCTGGAGATTACCATTCTCTCTGCATGGCCTACAGTTGTTTGTTCTGTGGCCAGCAGTATGAAGATGTAAGGACAAGATGTAAGATCCCAGCTGGAAGAAACAGTACTTGGACTGGAGAAACTCCTAAACAAAATGTAGAAGAAATTTTGTCCTTCTAGAATGTTCACATTCTTTATGGATCTTCCCAGCACATTTGCCCTATCACACTCAGGTTATGGTTAAAATGGTTTGAAACTAAACGGGAGTTATGGCTGCAATTGAGCTCTGTCCTCAGAGGCCAAGCTTGTTATAATTTCTCAGTTCTGCCCCTAGCACTTCAGCTCCAAACCCCTCGAATCACTGACCTTCAGTCTTTCATTCTCCGTTTTGAAAGAAGTGGTCTCTGCAGTCTGTCGATGCAGTTTATCCACCAAAGCTTCTCTGTCCTCCCGCACCTTGTCCTCCACAGTTGCCTGTTGTTCCAGCAAGTCTGCAACACGGCTGCCATGTAGAAAATAAATTAATGTTCAAGTGACAAGAAAGAATAAGACTCTAACCCTTCACAATTAGCTTCAGAAACATGTTTTTTCCCTATCCTTTCATCTTCCTCCTCCAGTCACGTATGCACACCTATGTGTTACACTGTTCTACCACCTCAAGCTTCTTAGCCTGCTGTAAATTAATTTGAGTTGTCCCTCTAGAGCTCAAATGCATTGCCTCCAAGGTACAGGGGATAAAGAGGTACCTCTCTCGTCTTGTATCTACCTATTTTTTCCTGCAGCAACAACTGTACTGCAGTGATACCAACACATTTATTTACCTTCATAACAAAACTGGCATGAACTATACTACCTATCTCTTCTAACCCCTTCAAGTTCATCAAACAGACATCAAAAGAAAAATAACCTTAATTATTTCAAAGCATTACAAAGTGGTAAAGGAACACAGTTTTAAGGCTCAGCAAACCCTTAAAATGTCTGTCTTTGCTGTGGCAAATTAGCAGCAGAAGTCACATCTCTCCCTCTCCAAACTCTGTTCTAACCCTTAGGCAGTACTGGTTTTGCTCGGATATTTACAGGCAATCCCATTAAATTATTCAATTTAATTGAACTATTCCATTAAATCCAATTAAGTTATCCTTCAGCTTGGAACTCATCCCCACTCAGTTTCTCCAGACTAATTTTATTTTAACCTGTTCAGCATAACAATTTCCAGTTCGAGGTCACTCTTGTCCTTTACTAATTTGTTGTAGCGACTCCTCCAGGACTCCACAGTAGCCAGTGCCTCAGCAACATAATTGTCCTATCAAACAAAAGAAATACATGAGGAAAAGAGCAAGGGTGACAAAAACACCACTGGACATGGGATATGCAGACAATACGCAGAGATGCTGATATGGGTTAGCACGATATGTGCAGAGACTTCACTAAGACTTGTAAAATATTGAGGACGAGTATTTATTCCTCCTGATCCTTCAGAGAGGGATGTTCTCCAACACTACTGTCAGCCAACAGGCATAACAGCAGCAAAAGAAGAATCCCCTTTAAAGGCAGATGAACTATCAGAAATGCAAAGCATGGCTAAGATTCTACTAGTGGCTCTGGTCCCTGGAACTCTAAAAACAAGGGAGAAAAAAAAAAAATCAAGTAGTGTAAAATCCATGTTCCCTTCTGAGGTGTTTCAGACCTGCCTTTTCTACTTTTTCTTTATAACCTTCAGCCATTTTTCAACAGGAAATTCCAGTACACCTCTAAGTCTTTTTACTTTTCTGCTCTGACTAGTTTCCTGATTAACAACTAACTCCACTCAGAATTTTCAGCCAAAACCACAAAGCTTTATTTTATCAGCTTTCATCAACCCTCAGATCGTTCTAAAGAACCAGGTGAAAAATTAGACCTGCTAGTTTAGTGTGATCTAAGTTACTGCATGTCCTAAGTTAAGGACATGCAGAGAATATAGTGATAGCTGAGAAAACTGGATTTGTTCTAAACTTAGCATAAATGGGCCAAAGCATCAAGACAGAAATAAATCTCATTAGTTGAAAGCAGAGACTCTCCCCAGGGCTTCCACCAGAAATCACAGCTTTAGATGCATGATCTGAAATTAGGTCTCTCCTCCTGTGTTATCAGGTACCTTTTCTGCTAGCTGGACAGCCAGTCGCTCTGCGTACTCTTCACTGCGCTCTGCCCGCTCTTTCTGTGCGCGGATGGCTTTCTTCAGGGCCTCTTTATCACGGTCTGCCTTCTGCCTCAGTTCTTTCAGTTGTTCCATGATACGGTCCACCTCTGCCTTATGCTGAGCTTCATTGCGTTCCAGATTCTGCAGCGGGGGAGAAAACACACCACATGGAATAATGTCCTTATACCTGCGTACTCAAAGCAGCAACTAATTGCCTAGAAACAGTGAAGAGAGCTGGGCATAAACCCCCAGCCTCCGGCCTGGAGGTCCTTGCAATCACATTTCACCTACATAATCTTGTCCTAATGCTGAGACACATGTCAGTATGACATGCCTTCCTTTCCTTCCAAGAGCCTTCCTTTCTTCTTTCATAAACTGCTCTCTAGGATACTGATTTCCTCTCCTGACCAAGATAACTAGTGGTCTACCAGTCTTTTGATCTACCCAAGAATATTCTCTTTATTAAATTAAATGCTCGCATAGAATAATGTTACTTTATGCAGCTATTAATAGAATTAAAGCTCTTCTAAACCATTAACATACACATGTTCATCACAACATCAATGGGCAAGTTAAACATAAGACTTTGATCAAGATAAACCAGGGGAACTTTCTCCTCCTCATTAATGCTGTAGAAAGCAGGCATGAGTGTGATCAAACACAGGAACTCCTGGCACAGCATTTTTCCCAGAAAGCAAATTCAATAGTTTATGATCTGTCTTGATGCTTGACTAAACCAAAGCCATGTTTTAAATACTTACGTAGTAATTAACTTAGAAAAAAAAAAAATCCAATAAATGCACATAGACCTTAAGGCTATGATTTTGCATCATGCATCAAAAGTGAAAAGCTTTTTCTTTTCTTACTTTATTTGAAAATTATGGAGTGTGTTAGCGGTATAAACATCACCAGCCAATATTTCAGGCTACCACACACAGCAGAAAAATAGTTGGTGAGTGCTACCTTGTCAGTCAATCCAGTTCATGAGAGTAAATGAAGAGACAATCCCCAGGGACCACTGAAAACATACCCGTAACTGTGTAGTCAGACGGTTGTTCTCAGCTTCTTTGTTTCGCAACTGCGCTTGCAAATGGGCTCTCACAGCCTCCATAGATTTGGAGAGTTCAGCTGCTGTCTTTGCCTGGTCCTAAATAAGAAGCAAACACACCTTTTTCCTCAACAAGCTAACAGAAGGAACACTTTCTAATATGTAACAGTGTCAGGTTTCTTCACCGACTGATCTCCAGCCACCTCCACTTTCCTCAGATGACCTTCACCGCTCACCTACTCCAACAAAATGGCCAACAAATGAGTAGTCATTTATTTTACATCAGACATGAATAACTGGCCTGAAAGATTTGTTCTAGGGCAAAACAACCTTCATATCTGATCTCTTCCACTACATTCCTTTTTCACTTCCTAAGGAGGAACAGACTGGAATTTGATTGACATCAAGAACAAACAGGACCTTAAACAGAAAGGCAATTCAGTGATAAACCCAAAGAGAACGCTACCTATTCATCTTCGTGATGGATGTTTATTAGCAGAAAATTGAATCCACAATTGTGTGGCAATAGGGAGCTGTCTCTCTAGTTTTATAAGCAAGCCAGTCATTGGATCCCTTAACAAGTAGTCGTCTGCAAGTACAAACCCATATTTTGGACCATCTGTAGTTCTACAGAACTGGAAGGTGGAGCAGGGAGGGGAAAACAGAAAAAGGAAACTACCTTTTCTGCCTGTAGCTGAATGGCAAGATTGTCCACTTCTTTTTCTTTCTCCTGAAGCCTCATCTGAAGTTGCTGGGAAAACAAACACCACTCAGATGTTAAGTAACAAACACATTTAGGTTGGCAGGTGGAGGGAAAGGGGTGTAACTGCCTCCCTCCAGAGACCCCCTGATCCACTCTCCATCTGGTATCCACAGCAACAGCATCCTCAGCCCTGGAAAAACATTCTCCTCAAGCAGAAAGCAAGAGGCATCCACGTATATTTGTGTAACAGAGCATAGGATAACCAGTCAGGAACAAGGACCTGACAGGACTACATATTCCACAGACAAAAAAGAGCATTACCTATGTCTCGTGGCAAGTTTTGTAAGTTCTGGCAATGTAAGAACTCTTTTCTCAGCTTACAGATAAGGAAATGAACAAAAACTGGCACCAGGTCACTCACTCATTCAGTGACAGAAGCAGATACCGAAAGCTTCCCCTCTTTGTGCTTTTCTAGCTCTAAGGATAACATGATAAATACACAGAAACAATAAGATGATTTTCAAACTGAAGAATTCTATCCTGACTGTCAAGGATATTTTGGCAGTAGATTTTTTTTTCTCTCTCCCACCTTCAGAATTTTCTTTTTAAAGAAACAATTCTTGCTTTGTACATTCAGTACCATAAGAAAAGGTCAGCAGAATCATTTGTGCTTAAAAATAGTAAGAACAGACTGAAGTTCCCCTTTAGAGCTGAACACTGTAAATCCTAACGGTGCTCTTATATGTAGGTCTCAGTTGTGCTATCCCCATTCTAAGCCCCCATATTTCAAATGTATACATTTTAAATGTAGGTTGTTAACCAGAGGAGTAATGCAGTGGCTGATGACCACAAAAGCAAAAATATTTTTTATTGGTCTATAAGGCATTAGTGTAAGACTTGATGGTTGAATACAAGAAAAAGAAGAGCTTATCATTTTAGATACTTACCACTTTCTCTGCATCGGAGTCAGACAGCCTTTTCAGCAGTGCTCCTTGCCGCTCCAGTATCTTCTGAGCATCCTTCTACAAAAGAAATACATCAGAAAAATTGTTTTAACTAAAAAGTCAGTTTTACACAGATTTTTTTAAATGGAACTGGGAAAATCAACCATTTCCTCACAGTTGCAATAGCAATTCTCAGAAGATCACAGAATCACAGAATGTTGGGGATTGGAAGGGACCTCAAAAGATCATCCAGTCCAATCCCCTGCCGGAGCAGGAACCTAAATGAGATCACACAGGAAGGCGTCCAGGCGGGGCTTGAATGTCTCCAGAGAAGGAGACTCCACACCCTCCCTGGGCAGCCTGTCCCAGGGCTCTGTCACCCTCACTGTAAAGTAGTTTTTTCTCAAGTTTAAGCGGAACCTCCTGTGTTCCAGCTCACACCCATTGCTCCTTGTCCTATCGTTGGGCATCACTGAGAAGAGCCTGGCTCCATTCTCATGACACTCACCCTTTACACATTTATAAACATTAATGAGGTCTCCCCTCAGCCTCCTCTTCTCCAAGCTAAAGAGACCCAGCTCCCTCAGCCTTTCCTCATAAGGGAGATAAGATACCCAGAAGCATCAAATTTGCTGAGTATTTCACATATCATCATCCATCTCAGAAAGCTTTTCAGCTTCTCAGTCAAAGATTATAATAAAAAGCATGATGGCAATTTAAGATCTTTCCAAATCCTCCCGCTACTCAGGGTAAGTCATGTGGAAGAACTCAGTCCTTTTACCCAGTCTCACTGGTGGCTGAAAGAACTGTTACCATCAGCCTGCTTTTGCTGAAATGGAACATAAACTACAGGAAGAACAGCAATTTCATTTCTGCATTGCTCTTACAAACAATATAGAATTGTTCTGTACAAGCAGTACAGAATTGTTTACAATTTCTGTTACTGCTCCTATAGCCTACAAAAATAACATTCTGAATATCCTTAGGCTCCCATTAGCTAAGGCCACATCTAGTCCTCAGACTCCAGACAATGCAACTGTAGCAGTAACAGTTCAGACCAGTATGATCAGCAGATGAAGCTGTATCCAGATGAGAAAGAGCTGGCAACACAGTAGTGTCTATACCTTTTAATACAGCCAAAGACTTGGATGCTCTAACATCCTCACAGCAGAAAAGTCAGTCTTACTCTATGAAGTAGGTAGGGATTAAAAAAACCCAACAAACCAACCAACCAACAACTATCCATCCTTTATGACACAGTGTCAACAGCAAGGCTGGGAAAAAGAGTTAAAAGCTCTCAAACTCAAATTCCATTTCAGTCCACGAGACAACACAGCTTCCTGTAACCAGCCAAGTTCAAGCACACAGCACTGCTCACCTCCCGGTTCTGCTGCTCTTTGAGAAGTTCTCGTAGTGTCCGGTTGGTTTCTTCAAAGGTGCTCAATTTCTGGAGCAGAAGTTCTTTGTGTCTTTTCAACATGCTAATGTCTGAGCTGCTCATGTGTTTCTCCTAGAGGAGAATCAAACAAAATAAAAAACCAAACAAAAAGAACTGTTCACATGGAATGAAAGTATGAAGCTGATACAAGCATAAGCAGCGCAATAGTCAGCGCCATGTGTGCAGAAAGCAACCAGATGCTACAAGTAAATACCCCACTTCCAAACAAAACTAGCAGACCCCTTAAGTGTGCTAAATCCCTCCACTTTTCCTTATATTTTTCTGGATCAGCAACTGCAACATTACATTTTAACACAGCCATATAACAGGACAATGTAGTAAAGGCAAGAACAATACCAACAACACCTACAATGTTGAGTCTGCCAATTGTATTTTTCAGGGCATGGATTTGCCTGGCTGCTGCTGCTCCATCCCTTTCTGCCTCACTCAGCTTGGTCATCAAACACTCCTTCTCATGCTGCAAGTATTTTTTCTGTAGCCTGTAATAAGAATTCAACCATTAGAGAAAACAAGAAGCTTTGACAGCTGTGCCAGTCACTATTGATATACAGTTGGTTGGGCCAAAACTCATAAAAACCCTTGAATCAGAGGATAAAAGCTCTAAACAAACACTACTTAACATTTAAACTCAGTGTGGAAAGTAAAACTTTTTCAGAAGCCAGCAAGCAGACACCAGGAGCTTGCTAGGACCACAGCTATGAAACAGGAATTTAGAGATGACAAATCAGGCTTACACCAAAGCCTGCACACACTGCTAAACCCAATACACAACACTCTGCTTTTCCTGGGCACTTAAGCCTCATCAGAAATAAGACTCCAAATGGCTGAACATGGAACAGGAAAGCACACCAAGATATACAGCTCACAGTTTTTAGCCAGGGTTTGTAATATCAGAAGTATTCACAAAGTTTTCTGAAAAAGGAATACACAGTATTAACTTCTAACTGATCTTCTTAAGCAGAAAATAAACAGCAGTGTCCCCCTGGAGACACAAACTTCTCCAATTCTTTAGATACAAAGCAGACGCAAAACCATCAGACTTGGAGACCTTCAGGGTCTCAGTGGTTGCCACTCCTCTCTCAACATGATTTTCATAAAGGCCAAAAATTCTCCTCTAGTTTTCAGCTCGATGTTTATTCATTTGTTGTTCTACCAATATCATCCCAATTCAAACAGCATCTCTTAACCTTCAAAATATTAACTGCAGAGCTAGGATGACCCTCCAGTAGGCCACACAAGCCAACTGCTCTCAGGGTAGTTTTTTCCATTCCAATAATCATGCCAGAGCCCTTCTCTGCAGCTACTGTCATCAGAAGTGCCCCTTCTAAACAGTGACAAAAAAAATCCAAGAACATCAGCTCTTCAGCAGCAGTGCAACCCAGGTACAAACTGCAACCCCAAATAACGTTAGCAATAAAGGAGGTAGATGTGCTGTAAATGTCTCTACTTGCAGTAACAATGGAGAACTGGAGTTTTCTTACACAGTCAGGTCTTTCTCCTCCTTTATGCGCTCAATATTGCGCCTGAGCAGTGTATTCTCATGTTCTGTTTCCACCAGCTCTTGCGTGACCTCATTCAGTTCTTCTTTCTGCTCCTCAAGGAGACGCTTTGTTATTTGCTGCTGTTCCTCCTTTTTCTGCAGCTTGGCCTGATGAAGATATTTAAATAGAACTTAAGACAAATCAGGGGCTTTTGAAGTCATACACAGAATCCACATCTCAAACGAGTGAACGAGCTATTGCACCAAACAACAAAGGACTATGGGGTTTTGTTTGATTTTGGGGGGTTTTTTGCCTAGATACTTTCAGACTGTTCCTGTGCACAAAGGGCATAATTCACTTACTGCCTGGAAATACCTCCCATCCCACAAACACAGGGAGACACAATCATCCTGGCTCTAAGTCACATACCAAAAATTGTCATCAGCCATGTGACAGATCTCAAACATGACAGGAAAGGAGCTCTGGCAGCAGTTCATGTGCTGGAGATGGCTCCCATTGCTCTGCTATTGCTTTGTGAGATCCAGGAAACTGGGTGAAATCAACCTAAACAGCCCCTGGCATTTTGTTTCCATCTACCCACTTTGGATTATTCAGGAGGTTCTGGGGCAGCTCAGTGTCACTGCTGGTGTGACTGGAGTTGTGTACAGGCTACTTAAGAGCTGAATAGGGCTCAGCAGTTGACTACTGCTCCTCATGAATGGCACATGCAACCCATTCGGCAGTTACCAGCGCTATAAACAGTTAGGATATGAAAGAAGAAAGAATACAGAGGGGGGGTTGAAAACTGAAGCACAGTAATACCTTATTAATTGTGTAAAGTTTTAAAATGTGTCATAGTACAGCTTAAGATCTCACTAGGATAGTTCAGCTCTTCTAAACAACTCTGATTTATTTTTTTTAAGCAATCTACCAACAGCCTGGGTAGAGCTTAAGATCTCACTAGGATAGATCTCACTAGGATAGTTCAGTTCTTCTAAACAACTCTGATTGATTTATTTTTTTAAGCAATCTACCAACAGCCTGGGTAGTCTTCCATTGCACCAAGACTTGACTCCAGTGTCCTCTTACCAAACCACCAGCTACAAAGCCTAAGTCACTAGGTCTTTACACTGTCTCTTCACCTCATTCTTCAGTGTTCCCACTACATTCATCAGGCTATCAATCTTCTTCTCATATTGGTTCATTTTGCAGTAAACAGCATCCTCCTCATCTGTGGAGAGGTCACTCAGGCGCAACACTGACAGCACCTTCTCTGAATCTGGAGGTGTCATTTCTAGGCGGTGAGTTGGTCCCTGGTAGAAAAAGCAATAAAAGGGCATAATTTTTTTTTAGTATAAAGTTATAAACAGTATTCTAACTCTAACTCTGTCAAAAACAGAGACCAAGTCACATCACTGCAATAAGGCTAGTTTCGTTTCCATCAGGGAAAGGTAAAGAATGCAGACAGAGTAGAACAGAAAAAGAAATAAAAATAATGGAAGTTCAAATTCTCATCTAGGAATACAAAAGGCAAAACTATCAACCCATGAGAAAGAAAATATTACAGAAAACTACACAAATGTTCCATGCTTCTGAAGAGACTAACAGCAGCCCCTTGCTGTGCCTCCAGGTGAGATCTTGAAGGGAACTAGTAAAACTACAATAAACAAAGACATTTGTCTGGCTTCTAGAGGCAGAAAGGCATGATATGATGATAGGCTGCTAATTAATTTCCTATTTTTTTTATTAAAAAGTGAAAAATATTTGTAGAAGACACTTAAAATGGATGATAGGTGACAGTAGCCTTTTTTCAGACCAGCCCAGCTCCCTCACTACACTACTACTCTCTTCAAACTCAGATAAACCTGAAACTTTGTTCTGAAGAGCAAAATCAGCCATACCTCCCATTTGGAGGTGGAATCCCGGATAGATGTTTTGCCTGGGGGCATCCAGGGGGCCTTAGTTTTCACCCGGACAGATCGGTACGTGTTTGTGGTATCCCCTTTCATTTTCTGTTTGTGTTTTTGCTAAAGAAAAAAGAAAATAGAATAAATCACTGACTTTTAAAGAATCATTTACCATTTTCAGCGCTGCAAGACCAACGAAAGTTCATTCATACAAAGTTATCACGTAGTGTTTCACATGATACATCAGATCAGATGAGCCAGTAGCCATTGGAGGAGGCTACCCCCAGCCAGGAGGAAAGGTTATTGCACACTCAGTTGACAGTATGGCTAGATGTAGAAAATTCTTCTTATCAGGTAGCAGCTCTGTCATATCTCTGGGATACCTACGCTTGTGATGCAATGACAGCCTTACCCAGCAGGCCAGGGGTGGGAGATTGGGACACAGGGGCAGGAAGTCTCCTCTCTATGGATATACACAAAAAAAGATCACAATATAACCCATTCAAGTGAAGAGGGAATGATCTGTGAGATCTCTTCTCCATTCCAGATTCATCTCACAAAAGAGATTAATCATTTGACAACAGCACTACCAGAGAAAAAAAGAAGAGTGCGGTGTGGTTATGAAAAGCCCCTAAAGTGTTTTCCCTGATCTGCAGTCAACTAATAGATCCACATTTATTGAACTCGAGGTGCTCTAACTGAAGGAAAATTAAATTGGTTTTGCACAATTCTAACCTTAGAGAAAAGTCAGATATTCTAAATATTCCCTACAGGCAATTAGTTAATAGAAGTCATTGATTTCACTGTCAGGCCCTACACCGTTATAATATTTGCCACTAGCAACAAACACAAAACTAATAGAGGACTTAGAAGAGGATGTGTGCACATAAGGAAGAATGAGCTAGCAACTTCCATCACCTTTTGAGAACTTTACATAAACATCCAGCTACAAAAGAGGACATGAGATAGCTAGAAAGTCAACTTCAGTATTGCCTTCTACCTGCTGTGGGTAAGGCTATGAAGAGATCCTCTTTGCTGCACAGCTCAGCAGAGTGAGAAGGTGTTTAATGCCAGAAGATGGTTTGAAACCAGGCTCTTTTTCTCTAAACACATTTATTTTAATACAATCAAGATGGAATTTGAAATGCCTAGATAATACCTTTCCTACAAAAATAAGGATGAAGCCAAAGAACAACTATCAGGACAAAAATCCAGGATATAGAAGGAAAAACAAAAGAATTCCCCCCAAATCACACGATATTGGAAGCAACACTGCCCACAATCACACACTTGAACATGAAAAGTAACTCTGTATTCTATATCATACTTAAATCACCTTAAATATAGAAAACTCGTTAGTGAAAATTCACCACTGAACACGAATTCAAGTCTTACAGTTCCAATACAACAGAAAAACAAACCTTGAAGATTTTGTGGTGTTTCTAGGACCATTCACCTTCCTCTTTGTAGCCCTTACAAACACCCAGCTACACACTCCTACCTGGCATTTTGCAGGTGTGGTTTTCTGACCCTTTTTAATATGGACATGGACAGGGGTGTTTTCATCCACATGGACGTGCAAAGGGGGAGATGAGGAACGGTTCTTCATGGCTCTTCTGCCACAAACGGGAAAGGGCAATACAATGAAAGGAAACCTGTGGATAAGGAAACTGGAAATAATAACATTTCCCTCTGTGCCAGAGGAGCGACAGTGGCCAGTCCCGGTTAAAGTCTGCACTTGCTTTCAGCACCATCTGCCATTTTGCACTGCACACTGTTTTGCTGGAAAGCAAGGATTAACACAAATCATTTCTCTGCTCTGGTATTTTCTGCTTTTAACATGGTTATTAAAGACTAAATACAGTTGGATTGATAGCAGGTGTCTGTAAGAGCCACTGGAGTCCAAAGTCTTAGAGCAAGTGAGCAAATCAAAGGTTCCAATAACCAGCACAATCTGATTATGAAGAGAAATGTGAAGGGGAGAGGGGAGAAGAAGAGCATTAATTTAACAGTTTAGTTAAGAAAAATCAACAGGAAACCATCAGGTCCTTCCATCTTAGAACCCAAACCTGTAAACTCTTACATATGTGCTTAACTGTCTTTTTTGAAGTTAAACAAATGCTTAAAAGCATTTCTTTCATCTTCAGAAAAAAACCATAACCTAAACATGGAAAGGCCTAGAGATGCAAGGTTAAAGTCATCACCTTTGAGTTTGATGCTTCGGTTGAGGCAATGGTATAATTCAACTGCAAATCTTGCAGAATTCCACCAGCAGCACTAATCTCATTCTGGCAAAAAGGTTTTTGTCAGTCTCGTTAAAATTACTTACAGTTATTTTAAAGCTTTTACTTCTTCTTGACAGCGTGCTCTGTGCAGAGACTGAAATCACTTCATTGTTGATGGATGAGGGGCACCTGATACAGAAATAATAAAAATGACCACTAATAGGAAAAGGTGCCAATTTCTGAATATCCTCTTCCTTTAGATTTAAGGCAATGTGCAGGCTCAGACACATCAAATGCATGAAACCAAACAACAAAAGTTGGTGTGTCCTGGCTTCCTCTGACAAGTATGGGATGAGGGAAGGACTGAGATTGTAATTCCTTACATGTTGATGATGAAAGTTGGTTTAAACAATAGAAATAATTTTGTACAATTACATGATGGCCTTAATCAAACAAACCTTCAAGTTCTAACTGCAATTTTTAACCATTTTCATAAGGAAACAAGGTTTGAATGGTGCCAGGGTAGCTGTACATCCCCTTCCAAACTCCATATCCTCCCTAACTTCTGCCATCATTGATAAATTCTGTAAAACTTGCCAGAAATGCTGAAGTTCGAGGTTTATAGAGTTTTGCAGGCTGAAGAGATGCATCCAAATTACTGCTCACACTGAAGGAAACCCAGCACCACACAGACTTGCCTGTCCAGCAGGTACGTGTGTACTGGTTGGCTAAACCAGTAGCACACACAGAACTGGGAATCAGCAACAGCACAAGCAGCTTCTTGCCTGATGGTACTTGAAGGAATGAGAGCGAGGGAGGAGGGCTCCCCAAAGGACTAAGGTCTACTGGGGAGTGAAGAAGTGGTGGTACATCAGGCTTAGTTAATTAACCTTATGGTACCCTCCTTCACAATTTGATGTGTAAGAACGAGGGTCACAAGTAAAGCATTATTTGTAATGCAGTAGAGCAGGATTTTGGACAATGCTTCTGCTAGACTAGAATTTAGATTACTCTTTATAGCTCATTGATTATTTTGTCAGCTTGCCAAGGTTCATGAAACAGTCTAAATTAATAATACTGCATCTGTTCACAAATAGTACATGTTTAAGAGAAAATACACCTGTATATCATGTCAGATTTATGAAAATTAAGAGTACATAGCAGTACTTCCCTCCATCAGGAAGAGGAAGCGACAGTTTTCTGAAGGAACAGGAATCCCCGGCTCCTGGTTATGAACAACTCCAGACACCGCTGGGTGTTTTAATTCTCTTCACAGGGTTAAACCCTCCTCGGGCCCAAACGTGCCCATCGGTTACAGCACCCACTGAGAACTCACACAGAACTTTTGAGTCACAAGCGAAACTCCAGCGCTGTCACCCAGCTTCCTCTCTATAGCAACAAGGTTCGTGGCACAAGTTTAACTTCTCCCGCGGCTTTCCAGGGAATCCGTGGGTGCGTCAGGCTGGCAGGGACAGTCTGGGGACAATTCCTGCTCCAAGCAGGACCAGCCCTGAGCTTTACCCAGGAGAACCCCCGTGGGGAGCACATCCCCCCCATCCCGGGGCCCGCCGCGGTACTAAACTCGTTGTATCTGTTGAACATTTAACGTCGCCGGG
>NW_010293738.1:0-717 GCF_000700745.2 Antrostomus carolinensis
TCAGCAAACTTGCTGACAATGCACTCTATTAAACATATACCAGTAACATAAAACATAAACATATACCAATGCCCTCTATTAAACATATACCAGTAAGCGTACTGGTCTGTTACCAGTTTAAAGGAACAACTTTAAAATTTTATTCAGTTGGCGTGCTCCATACCATCCATGCATAGCAAATGCATACCTAACCAAAAGTCAACTGAGCAAATTTCCTCATTCTGTAATTTTTTGTTATGATAAGAAGTTAAAGACAATTTGTACTATGATAAGATACTGCAGCGTATTTATAAATAAAAAATGAAAGAAAACAAACCCTTCAAAAAATTGTCTTTACTTTGTAGTTCTTGACATAGTTCAATTCAGAAACAGATACCTCACATAATGAAAACAATGAAAGCAATCTAATGTTAAGAGTAATTAATTAAACATGACTGAAATTTACAGCAACCTCATTTCTAAATGGAGAATTAAGGACTTCCTAAACACACTGGTCATTAACCTAAGTGATTGAACCTGTTGCAGACAAAATTTACTCCAGAGATCTTGTGCATCAAGTTTCACCCTCAAGAAAATTCTTATAGCCACCTTATAAAACCTTGAAAACAGGGTGTATAACGTAAGTACCAAAAGACCCTTAAAATATCATAAAATTAGCAAGTGCTGTTGTTACATGCCATATGCTTAAAATGCAACTGCCCTCCTTCCAGGGCTTTA
>NW_010293738.1:735-30924 GCF_000700745.2 Antrostomus carolinensis
CAGGATGTTCCTGCTTGATATACATACCCTGACTGTAAAGTTCAATAAATCTCTTCTGATACTGTGTTAGCTCAGCTCGGCTGGGTACTTCATCAATCTTGCGTTGTAAAATGGCTATTTCTCTGTTTCTTCGTGCCTGAATAGAAAGTTAGGAGGGGAGAAAACAAAGCCTCTTCTTGTTCTCTTCTTAAAACGGATGAAGCCCCCCCAGCAATATTTTGTTACCAAGTAATTTATTTTTTAAAAAAAGCATTGGCTGAGGCTCAATTTTTTATTTTTTTTTTTGTAACTGATTTGTGACAGAAAAGCTTTTTAAAATTAGAACAACAAAAAGAAGTATTAGAAGTTACAAGATATGAAAAACATCAATAATTTTGTATAAGAAAATTTACAAAGAGTTACTCACCAATAACAGCCGGATCTTTTGAAGTTTATCTTTCTCAGTTTTGTACTGTTGTTCTATAATCTTATTCGGCTCCTAGAATTTGAGAACCCAAAACAATTGTGTATTACAGTAGCATATGAAAGCTGCAGTTGCAAAAGTGTGCAGACTGAGGTTGTTTTCTGTATTTGTTTATTTATCTTCCATTTAATGGCTCCCACAACACCACCACTATTTGCTGTTATTTTTTTTTTTAAGCATGATCCATAATCTGCATTAAAAAACCTGACATCTTTTACTGTTAAGAAATGCATTTTCCTGGCTTTTAAGCCTTTGAGATTTTATTTTTTAAGATCTGTCAATAGTTTTTCCACTCCTTTACAACAGTCACAATTTAAATGAAGATATGTATTGGAAGATTGTCCACACTCCTTGTCTGAATGTTTATACTTCAATTCAGTGGCGGGGTTATGGATAAACAAGGCCAAGGACAAAACACACACACTCTGACATGTATTCTAGATTTCTTGGATTGTGGCCACTGAAAAGTTATGCTTCCATCCTTCAAACAAATCTACTTTTAAGAAAAAAACAACCAAAACAAACATGTTTCCTCAGAAAGACCTGTTTTTGTCAGAGATATGCGCTGCTCTTAATACAACATCCAGAGATTCTTCTCTGGTACTATAAAGACAGAAGTAAAAGGCACAAAAGCATCTATGACTTAGCCCCATGGATTCTGCAAGAATAATAAGAATACTACAGCTATTTTCAGTCTCCTGTATTTCTATGACTATTAGCCTGATTTGTGGCTTTACCAATGGGGCAGAACAGAATTTTTCAGATATTGCAACAGATACTTGAATGCTTATGAGAACGTGCCAGAAGTCAGAAGGCCCTAAAACAGCATTTTAAAACACAAATTGAAAATAAAAAACTTAAGACATTTGCTGTTACCTGTTCCTCCCCATTTTCCACAGCCTCAGCTTTCAAATTCTCAATACTTTGTTGAAGTCTCTCCATTTCTTCCTTTAAAACAAAGAAAGTTTATGTTGCTTTTAATTGAGACCTGTCCTCCTAACAGGGGAGAGCAGGAAGCTTGACAACACACACCTCTAACAAAATTGTGGAGCTGACCACACACTCTATATTTAAATTTGTAAGATTAAACAGCATTCTCTGCTCAAGGGTAAGGCATCCGTTATTACTCATCATCTAAAACTCTCTGCTTTTATCAAACACAGGACAGATTTATTTTAAATCTGAAAACATACTAGATCCAGCTAAGACAACTAATGAATGACACGGAAAATAAGATTGAGGAAGCAAAGGAATATTACAGTAGCAATAGCATGACACGGGACTGCAACATGCAGCATTTGTAAAAATGAAAGAACCTAAAGTTACTTGCAAGGCAGTTTCCATTACAACCCTTTAGAGCTTTATAAAGGAGTATGTATGGGAAAAGAGGTTCCTATGCTCAGTCTGTGCCTCTGGGCACTGTTTCTTTTTAATTCTTTTCATTCTATTAAATTCCATCCATTATTGTTTAAACAGAAAAGAATGAAAACAATTATCTCTGATGATATTTCTAGGCAGTCCATAAACACAGCAGTAAACAGGACAGATACACATAGTAATTAAGTAGTAAAACTGAAACACGCTCTGAAAACTACAATAGCTTCATCTCAGCCTTGTCTCTTTCGGTGGATTGTTCCAAAGCTAGGGGCCTTCATGAAGTCCTCCTCTTTGGCACTGTACCTCTCCTCAGGTCACTGTTGGCTGCATTATCCAAGAAGCAACAATCCATTTCAGGCGGTGAATAGCACAGGTGGGTTATCTAGTACAGCCCAATCTCACATTTAATGCTCCCTCTCAACCCACCTCAAGTGGCTCTCAGCAGAATGGTAAAGGGAATGAGAAAAGCCACAGCTGTGACCAGAACAAGGCTGATCTGACATTCTGTGTTTAGGAACTGCCCTTTATTAAAGAGTCCCAGGCACAACAATACATTGAAGGCCACACTAATTTAGATGCCTTGGCAGCCCTCCTTACACCTCCCTGCCTCAGGAAGGGGACATGTCCTTGTGGTTAATCCAGTTCCAACCTTCTTAGTCATCAGCCTTGCTGCAGACATGATACCCTGCAGAACTGGGCAACTGTCTGTAATTCTGCTGTGAATCAAGCTAGTGGCAACTTTCAACGTGAACCTGAAAATACCAGTAAACATGGCGGGGAGATAGTGACCACGGAGACACATGATACAATAACAAATCAGGAAGAAATATAATGCTTATTTACCAAGTTTTAAATGAATCCTTATATAAGAAACTAAAACTTACCCTACAATGGGCTTTGAACTCTTGCTCCTGGCTTTTTAGGTTTTCATTCATGGCCACCAGTGCTCGCAGACTCTGTAATAAGCTAAATTTGAAGATCCAGTAAACCACATTAGACTTTTAGTTTCTATTTTAAACAGATGGAAGACTAAAAGACATTAGAACAAGCTTAGTTCTAAATAAATTTCCAATAAAATTGTGTAAATTAAAAAAACCCAAAATATCACCACTGATACACCAAGGTCAAAATAAAAACATAGCATTAGACTGAGTATTTTCATGGTTTTGCTATGTTCTGACCTCATGATAGTGAAAGTTTTGAGACAGTCTTCTGTTTAATGTATGTGAGATGAAGGCTTCAAATATGAAGAAAATACAATCATCAAGGCCTCATCTTCTTCTCAAATGTGTCTAAGGTTCTTCTGCTTTAAACACCTACAATTATTTTCAACTAGAGACTGACACTTTTCATTCTGACTGAATACTATGGAAATATTTTCCTGTCTTTGGAACGCAAACTGGAGAATGGTTTAATTTTGAAATGCTACTTATTTGTTTAGATTGACAAAACAAAAAACATTGAATGATTCATTTTAAAACCATCATTTCCCAGAATTTCAAAGGTCACAAAGGAAGAAACTTACCTAGAATCTGCTTGAGATTCTATTGTTTCCAGGGCTGCCAATTCCTTGTCCAGCTTTTCACCATAACTCTTAACCTAAGGGTTGCAATTAATAATAAATTTAAATACCCTTACACACATAAAATGATTCCTGCTACTCAGCCTTCCCACACCATGAGATCAGTGAGGTAAGCTGCCAAACAGCTTTGCCATTTAATGTATCACTCCACATGCACTAAAGCTCTCAAAAATGATTCAGCTAGAATCAGTGCACAGAAGACCAAAGAAAGATTACCTCAGTTAATGTATTTTTTGCTTCATTACATTTTGCTTGCAGATCAGCACATTTAGCTTGCAACTATTATGAAAGAGAAAGAAAAGTTTGATTCGATATTCACACTAATTACACCTGTAGTGGAGAACAGCAATATTTGAGTCATTAACAGCATTTTTCTACTAAACTATAGGCCAGCCATCACAAACACTGTCTTTTCTTCTCATCTACTCTGAGAACATTTGATTGCAAGAATTCTGATTGGATATTTAATAAGAGCAAACATTTTCCACCTGACTTTCTAGAAGAATTAAGTCCCAGAATAAACAGCAGCTTTTACAAAATGGATGTCAACAGAATGGTAACTTATCAGACAGAATCTCTGCTAAACTGCTCACAGTTATTTAGCCTGGCTATGCTTTCCTAGTTGCACGTCAGGCTAAGAAGAGAATCCCATTTTGTACTCCTCCAAATCAGTTAGGGTGTGTCATGGCACCATACCATAGTCACATCCATACCAAATAAGCAAGGTGGTATATGATTTCGTGTAACTGTGGAAAGTCTAACAATAAGGCAGTTAGCAAAACGCCACTGGATATTTCACCTGTCAAATAATTTACAGATGTTAGTTTTAGAAGAATATCCTTCTCTAAAGTCCTTATGATACAAGATAACATTGCAAATAGTAACAAACAAAAATGAGACATGAGCTAACAAAAGTGGAGCAGAAGTGCTGCAAATAAAGAAATGCACATTTGGCTTTTTGTTCCATTTCTTTTCACACTGACTTGACACTCATTCCTTTCCACAGTCAACTTTATAAAAAGAAAGCATTTTTACTAGGTGGTTGGGGTTTTTTTGGGTTTTGTTTTTTTTCATACTTTTCACCAAAAATTCACCGATAGACGGAATTCTAACTAGTTGAAAAAAAAATTCTAATTTAAGTCTGCAGTTCACATTGCATGCAAATTGACATACAGATTAAAGAACTATTTGTCATGAGAACTCTTGCCCAAGCTTATTGCAGTATTGAAGGCAGAACTTCACAAACATTTTTTAAAAGGGGTGTCTTGACTGTCACTGATTCCAAAAGCTGTCTTTGGCAAGTGGCAAAAAAAAAAAAACAAACAACCCCAGAAAACCCAGACAATAAATTTTTACTTTGCTAAAGTGATAAAAGGATTATATTTGGCTTATAGTTGTCAGTACTTTTTTCCTCCCATATAAAAACATATCACCAAGACTGTTATGTACTAAAAATAAGCAACACAGAATTAAAGGGCCCTCAACTGTTAAAATGGGAAACAGCATGATAACAGATTTAGAAAATACTTAAAGTTTTCCTGTGGATTATGAAGTTAATTTGGCAGTTAAAAGCAGATCTGCAATGAAGTAAGAACTCTTACCAATTTTGTGTGGTTTACAATCATATTTCCTCCCCACCCCAAACTGCTGCCTTCTCAGCAGCATGTGGAAATCAAGCAAATACATTCATTCATATGCCAGGAAAATTGCTAAAGGAAATTACTCGCATCAGGCATGAAAATGTACTCCACTCAACACAGAGCTAGTTACAGGCATGCTCTGTATTACTAATTCAGCAGCCACACTATGCTACAGTTCTGTAAAATACAAGAGCCATCTGCCTCAGAAAAAATGCTTTTGAATGCTTCAGTCATTGAGAGTGCATACGGACATTGGTGGGTCCTTTCTGCTTTTCAGATCATAACAGCACAATGCAGAATTGCTGCAAAAGCCACCCACAGGTGCTAAGCTCATTTACCACCCTCTCCTACTGCTCAAGGAGACAGCACGGCTGGAGAACTGTGCCAATGCACATTTGCAGGTTTTGAAACCTGAGCAAGCTGTTGCAGTTTCCTAATGTCACTCTTACTACACAACTCTACCTAGGCCATCCTCCCCAAAATTAAGCTTGAGCTAACTGCCTCCAAGAACACAAACTGTTCTTGCAATGCAAGGGCTGTGGTGCAGTGTTCTTGTACATACCCACATCGAGCATGCTTCCAGTATGTTACATACTGCCTGCAGGAAAACTGCAGATGGATGCAAACTGGTGGGCACAACCAAAATCCATAGAACTGTAGTAGAACATCCTTAAACCTGAGCAAACATGCCCCTTTTATAATAGGGCAGTGCTAAACCATTGCCAGCCATGACAACAAAGCTTCTTAACTGGAACAGTTTGCAACCCACAAGCTCAAAGCGGAAGCTGAGAGACCCTGTGTCTGTCTCCATTCTACAACATACACGTAGCACGTCTGTGTCTCCCTTCATACGTATTTGTCTTGTAGCCTCTGTGGTTTAAAAGAGTCAAAGTGTGACAGAAACATACTGCAATGACTTAGGATACAGCGAACATCCTCTTTTCCCCCACTTCTGGAATGCCAAAGATGTTGTTGTTTAATTTGTGTTTGAAGTCCCTGTACCCCAACATTTAATAGGTAAAACTAGTTAAGATGTAAGGTGTTAAAACATTACTGACAAGAGCAGAGCAAAACAAAGCAAAAAACAGATGAAGGCTGCTGAAGTGCTGCTGTACGTGACAGTATCAATCACAGAAGTCATCAGTTTTTCCTCAAATACTATTTGTTTTTTGGCAAGCTTTTCCAATTACTGACTCTGATGCAGTATGTTTTCATCAGATTCTGAAAGCTAAAGATGGCGTGGTGCTGATTACAGCAGTATGCATAATTAAAAGCAGCATTTCATTAACAGCATAGCTTTTCCACTTCCAGGTATTCAAATGGCAATAGCATAAGTAGGCTCAAATATAGGAATGGTGGTTCTTGTTCTTACTTATAGATATGAACAGAACATCAGTCACAAATTCAAGAGCCTTTCAACCCTAAAACAAATGTGAAGATATGAACCAAGCAGTGACTGTGCAAAACCAGCCCCAAACAAACAAGCAAAAAAACCACTTTAGTGAGACAAGCTGGCTCATATCAAGGACAGAAAGTGATTAAAAAGTCATTTGCAGTGTATTTTATAGTAACTTCCTAAATTGTTTCTCGAAACTGTGAAAACAGCCCATTCTACACTACAGGTAACAAGTCAAATGGAGATATGCTTTCTGGTTTTCTCCAAGAGAGGTATGAAAAAAAAAAAAAAAAAAAAAGGTTTTTTGTTTTGATTAGCTAGTCCCCTCCTCACAGACAGGGCTATACAATTTTTTAATATAAAACCAGACACATTGTCTTAGTAATAAATGTGCAAGCAAGACATTCAGAGATGCTGAAATGAACGTTCAGCATGAGAAATTGCTGGTACAGAAGATAGCTTGCAAATCTTTTCTGGATGGCAAAAACTTTGTGATCAACCACATTTATCAATGCTTTCTTCTTTATTATACACACAATACTTACTTCTTCCAGGAGTTTGGTTTTATGCAAAATCTGCTTATTCAGAGATGCCACCTTCCTTCTGTGCTGTTGGGCAGCTCCAAGCCTTTCTGGTCGCTCCTCAGCAGAAAGCTCAGATTGCTAAAATAAACAACAACAGCCTGTTGGACTTCACACCATTACTTCTTACTTCTTCAGCAGCTCAGGAAATGCCAGAGGGAGACACACTTGTGATATTCCTTATCAGGAACTGTGTCACTCCCAAACAGAAAGAATGGCTTGCTGATTTATCTCACATCAAGATAAAGAAGCAGCTGAACAACTGTATTATATCCCAAAGGTAAGAGGTAAAGTAAGCTAAAAATAAACTCAAGTGCCCTGGGATGGGTGGAAAATACTACAGTATACTAGAAGAAAGAAAGAAACAAATTTTTCCATCATGTTACAGTTAAGTCTGTTAAGAGTTTTTAAATGGAAAAAATACAAACATGCTAATTTTGAGTCAGAGATGCTCCATACCCCAGTAAGCAGGTCCAGAACTTTCAAAAACCTTGAACAATTGTGTGCTTAGATTCTGAAATACTGGCTTGGCTGCATCTTGATGCTGAATGACAATGACATAATCAATGTGGTAGATACATTTACCACTCTAAGCATTTTTTGTGTGTGCATGTGTACTAAGGACACCAGTCTTTGAAAGCTACTCAATCCAGCATGCACTGCCAAGAAAGTGTCTCATAAACACATAATGAAGACAGCAATCTGGATCCAGCCTCCTGTTCTCTCTGAATTGTGAAAGGAAAGCTGCCAGAAACATTCTTTACCAGGAATAACATTTATAATATTAATTTTATATTTGTAGTAGACAAAGAATGATTGAAAATCAGTCACAGTTAGATGTCTAAGTGATTATCTGCCTAAATATTATTTGTACCTTTAAGTCCTCACTTTAATACTTATACCCATCTGTTTTGGTAATTTGCTTCATGTACTCAGACTACTTTTTCTAGCGAATCCATTTTCCAATATTTCATTAGAAAAGCAGTTAATTTTCAAGTACTTCAGTTGCTAATTTGCAGAGTCTGTCAAAGACTTCAATAATAAGTGCTTTTTGAATAATTACCAGATGTTGACAACCACTACAACGTATAATCAGCAAAAAAATATTACAAGAAGTATGAAAAACTCCTCACTCGTATTTGCTCCTGGTATCCATTTTAGGCAGATGGGTAAGAAGGTCTTCATTAACAGCTTCATTTTAAATTAAAATAAGAGGCAAAATCTGTCTTCCTCTTCTCCATTTTCTATGTTATTCATATTCAAGAGCAGCTTAATGATTTGTGATACTGTTACATCCACAGCAAGAAAAGACCAATTCTGACATCTTAACTCAATAATTCACATGCTTACTTTCCGTTTATTAGGAAAGGAAAAATGCCTCTAAGCAACACCTGTAACACTGAACTATCCAACAAATACACCCTCAGATTTACTTATTCCTCTCATTATTTAGCCACATCACATTCCCTCATCATGTCATGCATTCTAAGACTCCATCCTCCTCACCGTACAATTAGCCTATCTAATATGCATAATGCAAATCAAGAAAATTGGAAATGCAAGTGAAAGAAACATGAGCAAAACCAGTCTGAGATTGACCTTGCAAAAAAATAGTAAAAATCCATATGGTACAGCTTTAGCATAAAGAAAAGGTCAAGGCTCACAAAGTGAACTGTTCAAGTTTGGTTTTTGAAGACCGGAAATAACCATCATTATAATACAGAGGTTTCTGCAGAAAAATCCTGGTCTGCAAGTGAAAAAGCCAGGGCTAAGCTTCGTGTAGTCAAAGTGGGCTAAGGGTCTGCTCTGAGCAACACTACAGCTTCAAAGTTACTGAGGAACTGGGTTCCAATTTGTGGAGAAAAATGCATCTTTCAGCATAGAAGGAAGAAAGCACACATCACAGAACCTACTTTGCTTTTGACACTATTGTTCTTACCTGGTCTCTTGCTAGACTGGAACAGCAGTTGCCTTTTGAACATAATTTAAGAAAGCTGTGTCTGAGCATTAGTGTCTCTGACTGTTTAAGATTATCAATTTGCTACTTCACCTCAAAACAAGAGCTTAAATTACACGGGACAAAAAGGGATACATGGATGGATACATCCTTTAACTTCTCTGTTAATACACATTAGCCCCACCACTGACAGGTCTAGACTCACTTCGGCATTGTACTCCGTTCCCTGCAACTACTCAACTGCCCTAAAAAGATTTAGCCAATTGAAATAAACAAATTAAACAAGAAGTGTTAGTAGCCTTACTTACTATGACAGAATTTGTTAAGTTAAAACACCATATTAATTATGCATGACGATCACTAATCTATCATAGAATTGTATCCTAGGGCAGCTCAAAAAACTGCTAGCCAAAATAAATGGCTAATTCCAGACTTTAAGAGTCTGCCTCCCACTGTTCGCATGTAAAAGTTTTAAATGGGAAGGAGGAAGGAAATAGATGCAATTAATTTTATTCTTTGTAATCAGATTCTCTCACACACATTAGTGCTATAAATTTTCCAATAATTAATTGAAATGCTTACTGTCTGCTACTTCAACTGACTGTGTAGGGTGCATGGCAATCTCTGATATAGGATTCTGGAAGTCCAAAAATATTCTTCATCAGCTTCTCAAGATATAAGCAACTTGCAAACAACATTTAAAACTGTTCAAGAGGATTCTTCTTCAGGCATTTTTGAAAGGGGCAGTTTTGAGACAGCACTTCTGTAGTTTTAGTCATTATCCCATTTTACCAGGGAACAAGTTTTTCCTCCTATCCTACTCCTAGCAAAACCACCTGTTATATATGACTATACTTGTAATTCTCAGATGAAGAATCTTTCTAACACAGTAAAATCAAAGCTTCTTTGAATAACTAGCCTTAGAAAGCTGGTGATGAATAGATAGATAAAAGCCATGTTAATAATTTTCTGTCAGGATTTTTAGAAAGTGAGGGAGGAATGACACTAGAATCTTCTCCCAGTTTACCCAGCAAGTTAACGCAGCAGCAGAAAGGAAGGGCAAATGTAGAAAACTGTATGCATTGATCATCTGCAAAAATGCCCTCTTGTAGGAAAGGTCCTGACATGTGGCAACAGCAGATTTAGAATTTTGTTTGCCAGCTATCTTCACTAGGTCTGTGGATTCTATTAAGACTCTGGTAGACAAATAAGCACTGCTTATATGTGTTCTTCAGACTACATATAGTTACAAGGGGTTAAAACTATTAGAACTATATCCAAACATTGCTGATGCTTCAATAAACTGTTTGATAACATCCTTAATTCTCTTTTCCTGGTGCATGCGTGCACACACAGAAGTTTTTTTTTTTTGTCACATACAAAAGATTTGAAAAGCAATATATTTTTGGTTTGACTTGAATCAGTTCTTACTTTCCAGAGTATTAATCATTGTTCTACTATAATAGTCAAGGTCCTGGTGCCTTCTCTTAGACCAGAAGAAATGTAACATTGAAATATGACCCTTGGGCTTCTGTTCTTCCAATTCTTTAAAATAAAGAAAGGCCAAGAATTTGCTATAGACTCTGTTGAGTTATAGAGTTTATCTCCCAAATGGGAAAGCTCCATACCTCATATGTGTCAACAAAAAGGAAGAAATATGAGAAGACTATTGGACAAGGAAGAGCGACCTATAACTCATATCTGGCAGTGATGTATTAGGTGTATTAATTGCTTGGAGAGCCAGATTTTCTTTTCACATTAAAGTAAAAACAATCACAGTTGAACACAATAAATGTAGTTGATATGCACACTGAATTACCTTGACTTCTAAAAGCAACAAAGGTTTGGTTTTGTCGACACTAGATTCAGAACTAGAGATCCAGGGAATGACTGAGAATTGGAGGTCAGTGCAAGTTAAGATCCCAATGTCTGAAAATCTGAGTGTAGGAGGCCTAGATTTTTCTCTGAGCATGCCCTCAGAATTGTATTTCTGTGCTTAACACCGAACATTTTAAAATGCATTAGGAGTTTAGGCCTCTAGTTTGAATAGATATCAACTCAGGTCCTCCTTTATTCATGAAACCTTCCAAGCAGGTGCTTAAACCCAAACTACTCATGAATGCAATTCAGGAATATGTACTATCACACCAAAAGCTTGTGCTTGTTTAAATGTCATTAAAATACTTTCCTGAACCCTAACAGTGCTGCTATCCACAGCATACATGAAACAGTGTTGTTTCAAGAGAATCATGGCAATTAAGTTGGAAGCTTATGACCTAAATTAACAAGCTATCAAACACAATTAGGTAAAACACAATCAGGTAACACACTTACCTTTTCAGCGTATTCTGACACTATTTGCTTGATCTCATCTGACTGGAGTCCAACAATCTGGCCAACTGTGCTTGCTGTCAATTTTCCCTGCAATTGTGTCAAGAAAACATTTGGAGTTTTGGAACTGATGGTGCTTTTTACATGGGAATTTCCCCAAGCTCCGTTTTTAACAGAAATATACAAAATCTCTAATAATAAAAAAGACCAAGATACATTCCACCCCCCCAAAAAACTTTGCTGATGGAAATTTCTCACTTATAAACTTTTAGCAAATTTGAATTCAGATTTTAAAAAACTTGCTTCTTATTGTATTCTGTATATTGAATTTTGCATGTGCGGTAATAAAACTCACTACTAGACCACATTTTGAGCCAAACTATAACAATGCAGATGTGTGAAAGAATGCACCTTTCAAACTGGATGCATGTACAAAAACAGTCTTCAAATAGAACTGAATTCTACAGTGGATTTCAGTAGAAAGCATGTCAATCAACTTTGAGACTAGACTAATTACTACCTTTTCTTCTATGACTTCAGCATAAACAGAAACAATGCTTAACAACTGAATTCCTTCCCACTCAGAAATCAAAATGTAAGAATTTGCAGAACTGCAATAGTCTACAAATTTCATTATATCATTAACTACAACTAGTTAAGAAAACAAGATACGTATCCAGTATTTTCAGTGTCCCAGACTAATGGTGTTGTTCATAAATATTTATCAGTGCTTTGAAAAACACCTTGAAACGCATACAATTTTCCTCCACTCTCCCCAGTAAAATGATTACTCCTCTGGATATCTTCACAAGATGAATGAAGTAAGATCATACTGCATCTTGGGTATCTGCACTGTGATGTCTTTCCCCTGAAATTCTCCTTGTAGAAAGTATTTGAAAGAGGCACTTACTTATATAGCTTTATCATTTCAAGGCAAATTATTAAGTCATCAGGCTCATAAAAATTATCGTCTTCCTAATTGAACCTGTTTTCTTGCATTCCCTTCATGAAAATTTAAATGGAGCCATTCCAAGACTTCAGCCTGATCGTTAACCTGATTTTCGGAATAATTGCCATTGTAAACCATAATTTAAACAAAACTGTATCAGTTTTAAGCCCTGCTTACCTCTTCTGTTGCCATTGCAGCCATTCCAGTCATCAGAGTTTTAATGCGAAGCTAGGGAAAAATATGAGGAATTACACATTACAATTAATCTTTCATTATTTAAATTACTTCTGCCTAGTGACAGGGACACATGTATACAATTAGTATCATATAACGTGCAATGAGACAGTATGTCTATGAAAGTTAAAGAAGAGGTGGCTAAAGTTACCAAATTTAAGGAAAATTCCTTATAACAGTACAGCTGTCGCTGTCAACCAAAACCTGACCTTTTAAAAATGTTCAGATTCCAAAAGAAAAATTGAAATTTTTTGGTATTAAACATCAACAAACATTTAATTTTGTGCATCAGTTTCAGGCTCCATATCCTCCTGTGGGAATCAATTCTCACTTCAGTTAAGCATGAAAATTTTCCTTCTTGCAGAGAAGGACTGGGCAGTGGTAACTGCTGCCCTCCCCCCAGGTTAGTAACATCCATGCCTACTATGTATGTGGCACACCTCTTCAGCAGCCTGAAGGTCATCTTCATCACAAGGCTCAGTTTTTCCTGCTGCTGCAAGCCCTGGAGGTAGTGCAATTTTTTTATCTTCAGCCTTTTAAAGAAAAATTTAAAAAACATTATATCTATTTCCAGTATTCTAAAGTATTAAGAAAGACAGCAAAGACAAAATTGGAATATAGCTGTTCTGTTTTTATGAATTTGTTTCAGCTGCTGGAACATCCTCACACTCTAATTCATGCCAACTGAAATGTAACCCTCATTGATTTCAGAAGATTTCAGAAGCTGTTCAAGACAGGCTCTCTGGCTTGCTATGGACACATCTGGGGCAAAGATCCCTTATTCCACAGCCTTCCGAGAACTACCAACCTCACAAGACAACTAGCTACCCCAGAATATGATGTCTGCTATATAAGAGAAACCTGATTTTTTTTTTAACAGAAGTATTTTTTTTAAACTTAATATTGGTATAACAAACATATGACACAAAAAAGTATAAAATTGCCTAGTTCAGCCAGCAGAATTAGTACCACTAAACTAATGAGAACTAGTGACAGACTCAATTGCTAGGTCACTCTAGGGCACCACTAATCTGACTATTTAATCTTCCACTTTGTCATAACGGAGGCTCAATTCACACAACAAACATGATGACCATCTAATATACAATATTCCAGAGTCAGTAACATTTTTGAAGAAAAAGTGAACTCTATAAACATGACTGCAGTTTGGCAGTTGCTCTGAGGGAAAAAGAGGTATGCCTAGATTGGGAAACATCTCCATTTAGAAAATTTAAATGCTAAATTTGTATGTGGAATATTGAGATAATGAAGAAGAGTAACCTTAATATACTCAATGTGTTGGTAGGTCCATGACATACTTAATGCATTTCTTCATTATCTCTGTCTGCAATAAAAACTTGAAGCCAAAGTAGTGTCTGCACTGAAATAATAAAACTGCAAATACTCTGACAAGGACATTTTATGATTCCATAATCATCAAAAGCACAGCAAGGATGCTACTTTTCAAGAGGCACTATGATTTATTTATGGCATGCTATCATGTTTCTCTCTCACATTAAATAGCCTGTTATGTAATAAATGCCCTCAAAATTTCTTACCAAGCTGAATGGTTCTTTAAAAAGAAAAACTCTTTAATGATGATACCATGGAACATCTAGTTAAAAGATACTTATTAAACAGACAGAATATGTCATTACCTCACATTAAAACAAAACAAAGCAAACAAAACATCCAAATCCCCTTTCCTTCTAAGCAAAAAGCAGTAGCAAAAATATGATCTTTCAATACAGATGAAGGAAACCCTTTAAAAAAAGTAATCAATTGCATCTTTCATGGCATGCAGATTTTTAGTTACAGTTAGCCATTTTTAAGAGAAGGTAATAACAGAAGTTATAGCTGTTTATTGTATTTCTTTAAGATCTTCTGGTAACCAACACTTCCATAAAAACAATGAAACTCTTCCCACAATTTGAGTATTTAAAATTAGTGTATTTTTTTACCTGTTCTGTTTTTCCTCCTTGTCTGCTAAATCCATATCTCCTAAAAAAACAGGTAAGAAATACATTGTAACATGAAAGAAACACATTTTTGTTTACAACTTTCACAAACACACCACGTTTCTATCAGTTTTCAACATAAGAAATGCACTAAAATTGAATTGTTTAACAAAACCAACAGCCAGGTGAAGGTGAGTTTTGTAATGCTTCAAATAAACTAATAAGTAGGTAGTGCAGCATATTTACAGAATAATTTCAGCTCCATCTACCCCTGCCATCATGATTTGCAAATCTATTCATAAAATATTGTCATGTAAAACTCATTAAAAGAAAAAGCAATGCTCTCTTTCCATTTGAATACGGCACTAGCATTGGCTGTATCTGAATAATGATGCATTTGGCATTGTTGGGACATTGTAAGACCCTATACTATTTGTCAAGCTGAGAAAATTAACTTTTATTATTAAGGTGCTCTGAAAGGAGACATTTTTATGATAACCAAGGGGCATTCTGGAGGAAAAAAAATCCTCTACTTAAAATTTCCTACAACTGCCATCTACATGTAGTAAGAGAATGAAAGAAAAAAAATATTTACCTATTTGAATTCTAAAAAAATTCAACTCTATTGCTAAATCTATAAAAAAATTACTCTTTGCCTTTTTCAGCGGTGTTCTAGTTCCCCTAACAGCAGTCAAGAGTGGACATCAATCTCTCCTGCCCCCACAGATTTCTGTATATACTTGTACTCTTGTTAGTTTATTACTAGGTTCACAGTAGATATACTATGACCTTCCTTAAGAGTTTCTTTCTCTACCAAAACACATGAAGCAGAGAGTTGTGTCTCATCACAGTAATTTTCTCAGATGTTCTTTACTTTTGCACTACATTAAAAATAGTTACCTTATCAAGAGTTTCATGCTTTGAGAATTCATTAAGAAATCATGACCAGAACACATTAAAATACTGCAACTATCCTGTTTTTCTCCCACTTCCATTCAATTCATGTTCAGCTCTTCATATCAAATGGTTAACTGTATTTGTCTTTTAGTAATTACTGTCCTTCCTTCATATCACCAATTTAAATAAATAAATGCCTTTGAGACACTGAATACCTCTTCTCCCTTTGCTCATCTGCTATGGCTCTGCAATACCATCAAGAGCACCTCAACAAATACAGTCTTGAAGAGGTATTTTCCTTTCCAAAAGCGCAGAAGTTCTTGGTCATCTTTCTTATTAATCACAAATCACTCCTTGTATCTCTGTAGTGATGTACACTATACAACAGAAGAGCAGTTCCCTTATATCTTCAACTTCTCCTACTTTTCTGTTCTTGTTCTCTCTGTACTTAAACTTTCTCCATCATTCATTTTGATTTTTTTTATATATATTAAAAATTATCTGTTTTTCCAGCAGAAATGAGCTTTACTTAGGTTTCAACTGTGCCACAGTTCCTATAGCTAAAACAATTTGGGAGGATCTATAGAAAACATAATCTATTTATTTCAATTTTCAAGCTGTATAGTATATATATAGCTATATTATAGCTATATTTGAAATCACTAGATTTCAAATTTTGCCTTTAAAAAAAAACCCAAAACAAACAAATTAAAACTACTCTAAGAAAACATACACAAAATTCCCTTACTGCAAATACTATTTTATACTCTTTTTGTTACTTAGGACATGTCTGTTGACACCAATATGCAGTAGTGACATGGAAACAGTACAAGAAACTATGAATAGATAGAATAGGACTACAACATGACTTTGTCCTTCCATACCAGCTATTTGGATTCTCATCGTGAGCACTGATGAGGTATCAATGACTTGATCTAAATCTAAACATTTCAGTATGCATGTCATGTGCTGAAGAGTCAGGGAAGAAATCTACATGCCAGGTAGAATAATCCCTGACACTGTCATCAACTTGCAAATTCAATTTTCACTGAGGAGAGAGGAACTGGACTCTAAAATGCATAAGGTAAAAAACAAGCCTAACTCCTTACTAGCATTAGAAAAAATAGTAAAGCTCATTCAAGACTACAGCCCACAGAATTTGTGAATGCTAATTGTGTCAGTAAAATCAGCTGTTTAAAATACATAGAAGCAGCACTGTATTTCTTTGTAGCTCTGTATTTTGAACAGATTAAGCTCATTAGAGCAGCCAGTCATCTTAGGCTTTCAAATCAGTTTGCTATACTTCCAGATAACTGCACTGAACTGCACTGGCACTGGAAGGAAGGGAAAAGTTCCATAGTTAACCATTTGTATATAAAGTTTATGCAACATAAGAAGAGCTCTGCTGAGTAAGAGGACACCCAGATGTCTCCCAGAAGTTCCATTCCATTTGGATCATACAGAGGATTTCATCCCACTTCAGTGGAAAATAAGCTGAAAGACATTAATTTGTCCATGCTGCCCTCACAAAATACCAACTCACAAAATTAAAGATAAGCAGTGTGCAGCCATGACACTTGCTGATTTCAACTGTGTGTCACGAAAAATGCATAAAAAGGGTAGAAGGAAGGTACTCAAAATAATGAGACTGAAAAAAAGCCCAAAGGTATGGCTTTGGGGGAGAAGCAGCCACAGAAGATACAAAAATTAATTCAAATGTCATTTGCACACATTAATAGCTCAGACAGCAGACATCTGTCTGTATCACTAAACTATTAAAAGAAAATTGGAAATAGAAACTAGCAACAGAAACTCTGTAACACTTTTATGTGTTTGGAGAGCTCTCAGTAAATCAGAGCAACTTCCAAAGGTAATGGGTAATTCTAAACCTTGGTAACTCTGTCTCTATATGGAAGCTTGCAGAAAGCAAGAAGATAGATAAAGCACTAAACTGTAATTCAGCTTCCTGATGTAGCAACCACATTAGAGTACAAAAAGAAGCAATAATAACTTCTGCTCTTTTTTTTTTCCCCACTTCCTGGGGTTTGCTTGCAGAGGTAATATTGATTGGCAAACACCACCTAGAAGCATCATGAAATTAAGACTTTTTTATGAATCAAAGAACAAGTATGTTAAATAAACACACCCTGCTAGCAGCATAAAGTCAGAACTTGGCCACCCATTGCAGAAAACATTGTTCACACACACAAGGACTGTCCAGTCCCCAGAGAATTTACAGGGTAAGCAAACAAGATGTGAAACCAAACAGGAGTAAATCTGAAACAGTTTGATTCTCAAGTAGTATAAAAAAAAAAAAAATCCAAATTTTATATGGAATACTTTCAAATATAGACAATACAAACCCCACAGACAATCAAATGAAGCCTTTTACCTGCCATATTCCAGAAGCGTAGCATGAACCTTCGATTCCTCATCTAGAAGTTCTTCAGCTCCCTTCTGACGTTTATATTTTCTCTGGGGTTTGTAAATTTCCTGTAAGACAGTGAATGAATTCAGAGCTTATAAAAAGCTTTTGTAAAATAAATGAAGAATTGTTATCTAGAGTGATATATATGACTGTTTGTTTCGAGCTCAATATACTTACCCAGATAAACAGCCTTCACTTTCTCTTTTTGGAATTACAGGATAAAAATCTTACTGAATTTACTGCTAAACTTCTACTTCTAAACAATTTGCTACAGGACCCGTCTTTCCAGGTTTAAAAAAAAATTACAAATGTGCATTTAACAACAAACATGATTTCTTCAACTATCTCTTCCACCACATCTGAAAGAAGAGTCAAAAATAACACAATCAACATATATTAAAAAGTCCTATGATCTAGCTCCTAACATCAGTGTCTAGAAATGTTACCTCCTTTGTGAGTTAATTCTATTTTTAATATATTATTAGGTAATTAAATGCAATTATTATCTACTCGGTGACCACAAATCGCAATGGAATTAAAGCAGATTTTATTAGGAATTCAAGATAATAATATAGCAGATTTAATTCAAGGAATAAAGATATCTTGAGCTTTGTACTAAAACCATCTGATCTCACACTATCCCAGTGGGATCCCATAGCTGGACAACAGCCCATCAAACAGAACAAGGATTCACAAGTACTATTTTGTGCTGATAGAGATACTGCCAATTTAAAAACAAAACAGAACAAAAGTGACAGAGCCACTATCCTGATTGTTAACAGAGACAACTGTTACAGCACTCAGTGTAAATCTGGTCTGTGTTAAAAGTACCTTTTTCCTTCCTCCTTCCACATAGATCAACTGTGCCACTATAGAAGTATACATAACAACATCAGAAAAATTATTCCACCTCAGGCACAAACAAAACCAAAACCCAAACTCAAACAAAAAATAATCAAGAGATCCTCAGCTTTCCCCAAATTAGAACCAAGGTAACATTTACTTTAACTGGAATTATTTTTACTGTTTATTTGGGGAAAGATTAGAGTGCAGTGAGTCTGTAATGCAATGTTTCTGTTGCTAGAACAAATATTTTTATGTTAATTGCAGTCTAGTATTTAGTACTATCCTGCTACTAAGGATACTGAAAAAAATCTGACCTAGAGCCTGTGTTCTTTTGATTCTTTTTTACTCTAATTTATATTTTTTAAGAAGCACTGCCTTCCCCAATCAATTAGATGACATTTGCTCTTCTTTTCCTGAAATGGAAGTCCAGCCTTCATAACAGTAGAGAAAAACTTCATCACCAAAAAATCAACATCAAAAAGGAACACCTCCCTCTCTGCTTGTCTGTTTGTCGTTTATATCTTTTCAATCCTTTGAGGGTCAGGCTCAGAATGCTTGGAACAAATACATCACAAAAACAAAAGCTGAAATTAAAGCTTGGGGTTTCCATATACACCCTTAACTTCAGAAAATTCTATTCACATGGGACAAAAGTCAATGCAAGAAGTTGCAAAGATTCTAAAAGAAAATAAAAAAGGAAGATTACTTTTTGCTTGATCTGACTTTCAGTACAACACAAACTATTATTTTCAACAAGCAATTCCTGCACCATAACATTGCTGAAACAGCTTTCAATCTTTTTCAAAGACAACTAATCCCAAAGCAGAGATTTCAAACAAGTGAAAATAGACAGTATTCCTTGGCAAGTTTCTCCTGAATTTGTCAGTTACCCTTTGCAATTTTTACTTCATTTCTAATCTCAATTTCTGCCATCTTTGTTTTCAGCTATTAAATCTTGCTACATTTTTGTCTGTCACATGAAAAAGCTTTTTATGATCAAGAATCAAAATGTACTTTCACACCTACAGAAAACCAATGTAAGTCATAAAAGTAATTATAGCTTTTATGGTGGCTATCTATATTACACCTGTGCTATATAAAATGTAGGCATCATACCATAAATATTAGTCTTAGCATCAGATAACTGAGAAGCTGAACAAAACCACTGTGAGATAATCTCAATTCACTAGATAGTCACCTTTCAGCAGCAGTAGTTCTTATTCCAATAACCACTACTTATATTTAATATTCCCTTTTCTAACCTGATGGTGACCATAAATCTCAGGGTACTGTCCCCTTGAGAAGAATGGGGTAGGTCCTTAGACCAGAGTTATAATAATGAATTCAGACAACAGACTAATCTTCCACACTTGCTGGTCCTCTTTCAGGAAAGTGGATTTCTCTTCCAATTCCAATGGATAATGATTTAAAGGTGACCTGCAAAAGAGGCTTCATCTAATAACCACCTTCACCTTCTTCCAACTCCTATGGATTGACAGGAAAGCTTGTGCACTTTCTCCCCTGAAAATTCACTGTGTTCCTCTAGATTGCAGTCATGCCTTGTTGCCTTAACAGATCTCATGAACGAGTCTTCTGTTAAGAAGATCGGGTGCCAGCTGTAGAGGATATAAACCTGACAGAGATCATATATTTAAGGAAGAAGTATTTGTCTAATGATATCCTGAGCAGCGATGAACAAATGTCAAAACTTTATCTACCATAAAGAAGCCCCTGAAAACTGGAGATCTGTGATCCAGAGGAGATGACAGAATGTATCTTTATCAACCCTGCAGATATTCAGACAGACGAGATGAATGGTGCCAAACACTATCAAATTTTTAAGACTGTACCTTGTTTTCCTTGCTTTCCATTAACTGTTGTATTCTTGGACACTGAATATTAAACTATTCCCTTAGCTGTAGAAGCAGACACATGCATACCTAATTCCAGGAACATGACCTATGAATTTTGAAGTAACAGCTCTAATACAGGGGGCAAGTGAAAACCAATTCACTGGTTTCAACCAGCAAACACACACCTGATCTGGCATGTATGTACCTGCTTCACTTTGAGATGTTATTCTCTTCGAGTTCTAAAAAGCCATTTCAGAAAACACGCAGGTAGATATGTAAAGGAAACTCAACCAAGCACCATGGGACTTTGGACAAGGGACTTGACTAGACCTGACATCTACTACGTAACTGCACACTGAAAGTAGATTTCATTCCTTCTTTTCAGACAAGTTCTCCCAAACAAAGGCATTAATGAAACAGAGTAAATGTAAAAAATCTAATTATTAGAACATAAAAACTAAGCCTTGAAACCAGCTCTGTTCCTCAGCAACCAAA
This sequence comes from Antrostomus carolinensis, assembly GCF_000700745.2. Classification (NCBI taxonomy): domain Eukaryota; kingdom Metazoa; phylum Chordata; class Aves; order Caprimulgiformes; family Caprimulgidae; genus Antrostomus; species Antrostomus carolinensis. The sequence goes on from NW_010293738.1 coordinate 21,723, forward strand.
GGGAACCCTTCATCATTGTTAATCAAACATCTTTTTCTTTTTTTTTTTTTTAACGACACTAAAAATTGTAGCTACTTGTGTCTCATAACAGCATTGTGATTACTTTGTTTCTATCTGTTCAATGACAAGGTTGGTATCAGCCCCTTGGATACAGAATCTTTAATGCTATTTAAAGACAATACCAGTAGAAAATGGACACACTTGAAACACAGTTATTCTGAAAAGTGAAAATAAGCCGAAGCTCAATGAATTTCAAGTGTTACTTGATACAACACACATTTGGAATTTGCTTTCTTAGAAGGGTTTGCATTCTCTCTCAATTTAAAGGGTTAGAAAGGGGCACAAACAAAACAATAATACCCACTTACAGTCCAACTGCTGATGCTTCAAACAAACACTGAATTTGCTGAGGGTTTAATAGTCTGTAAGCTACTTTGTGACTTCTGTTTAATAGTGTAGAACTCCACACTCTCTGTGTAGGTACTTGATACAGTTTACCTACTTGCACAGTGAACACCTTAAAGGTTTTCATTTGATAGACTGGCATTTGAGACCTGTTCTAAGAATGTAGCTCAACATATACCTTAATTGGGACCTTCTCATGAGAAAACCCAGGCTTGGCTGCATTAAACAATATTAACCACCAGCATTTAATTACTAAAACCACTTGCTTCTTGATCATAAAAATCTAACATACTTACATAGATATCAGTAACAGTTTTGATAGCCTTCTCTTTTCTTTGTATAAATTCATCATCCTGCAAGACATTAACAGAGGTGATTAAAAATACCAGGAACTGAGATTAAATCTCAACCATTGTAATGAGTTCAGCAAACAAAGTTGTCAAATAGTTTCTAATTGAGTTGTCCAATTATTTGGTAATAATGATAGTAAAGGCAACTCTGGTATGTTGTGCTGATTTCAGAGCTGTGAAGCTGGTACTGCACCTGAGCATTTGACATAACAGAAACAAGAACTGGCTTGATCTTACCTCTGGTAGTCTATGAGTTTTCTGAAACTGTGATATAGAGTAAGAACGGATGTAGTCTCCCATTTCTTCCCTTGTTTCTATTGCACGTTTCACCAGCCACTGAAATAATAATTTAAAAAGTTTGTATCAGTGGAAAGGGGAAGAGTAACAGCAGCAAACACTGAAGTGTCACATAATTATTTTTAATACATTATAAAAGCAAAAAGCGCATTTTAGGCACACAAACAAGAATATTTATTTGTAAACATGGTAACTCTGTGACCTACTCCTAACAAACTGATTCAGCATTAGCTATGTTATAAGCTTCATGTTTGCTCTTCTTCTATGTACTAAAAAGCTCAGTAGAGGAATCAGATAGTGCATATGCTAGGAAACCACATGGCTCTTCGTAAAATCAAGGTTTTACATACAAAAACCTAAATACTCTTCATCCTATTGAACTATATTTTTCAACATATATGTGCACACAGGTCCATCCTTCTCTACTCCAAGGAAGCCCTCAGGAGTGTACTTTAAAACAAAGTCCAGGTGGCTTTTACAGTCTGTGGGCTGTGGTATGGACTATCCTACAAAGCAAGCTTGAACTGTTCACAGCACCCAGCTCTATCAGTCTGAGTGGGAGGAGATGGGCTGGAGCTCTGCTGGAATTTGATGCAACTAGAAGCTGAAAGGAAGATGTTCTGGGCTTTCAGTGGCAGGACCCAACAACGAACCTGTCTTGTATCTTTAGTCCATTACACTCTGACAGAGGACATCACCTGGAACATGACCTCCTCTTGTCAATCTCTCCTCTACCCCAGGTAGAAGCCATTACAGCTAGGTTATACGCATTTCTACCAAATTTTCCTACTACAGATCACACACTCTTTTAAAAAACTACAGCTCCACCATGAAAAGACATATCTTCAAGCCTATGAAGTGTTCCAAGAACCACATGCCTGTATAAGAAAAAAAGAGTTCTGACATTTATAAGACCACACAAAAAGCCACAAGAGATTGAAGAACATCTTAAATAATGCTGCAGAAGATAAATCTCATGGGTTGTTGACAGCCTGTACAGGAGGTCACAGAAGAGATCAGATCAATCTTGGGATCTACGTCTGAACCAGCAACAGTTTTCTGTGCTATAACTATGAACCCCTGGAAAGTGAGGGGAAGCTGATGACAAGAGAGATGAAAATGCAGACTGTTAACTACAAAGCGCATCTCAACACAAGATTGTGTACATACTTTTCTCTGTGAACATAAACAGAATTTACTAGGAAGAACAGCATCATTTCTGCCCAGGGGAATTTTTTTAGTTTTTTGTTTGGTTGTTTTTTTTGTTTTGTTTTGTTTTAAATTCTGCTACAGTCTATGGCAGTGAGCCAACTCTACCTAATTTCTTCCTGTAGGGAAGGATTAATCTAAATTCCTCCCATCAAGTTTGCCAGAGTAGCTTGCACAGTGCAAGAACTATTAGAACACAATGCCAGGTGGAGGAAAGAGCTTCTGTATTATTTGGGGACTGATGAGATTTACTGAAAGCAAGTGAAATCTTGAATTTAACAAGGCATTGAGTGAAGTGTCATTATGAAATACACAATTCCTACATTTCCATAGCATGGTCAGCCTTTTATAGCTCTTGCAAGGTCTTTTTTAGAACACAGTACAGAAGCCAATTTCCTCCCTGCTTAGAATTAAAGTTTCTCCTTTCCAGAGGTAATATCCCAAGTCAGGATTTTGGATAAAGCAGGTCAGATAAAAGAATAACTAGAGCTATAGTTTTTATAGCAGGAGTAATAGTTCATGTTCTCACTTTAGGAGGAGAATTATTTTTCCTGTGAGAGAAAAGTCTTATATTCAATAAATGTAACCATTCATTATCATCATCATTATCATCAAATGATCAAGGCCAGAAATTCACCTGGGTTGGGATTTTTTTTTTTTTCTGGTAGCAAAATACAAGTTTAGAAGTAAAAACCCACATTAAGAAGATACAAACTTTCCACCTTAGGCAGCATAAGCACAGCTTGAAAGCTGTATAACAGGAACACACACCATACAACTTTTTGTGGGGAGTGCAGTTAAGTGTGGTTTTCCTCAGGAGACTTGTACTAGAAAGATAACAAGAAAGGGACAACAGGAAGTTTTCCCCATTTCTTACAAACTGGAACTTACATTAAACTCTTTTACTTGCAAAATTCCTTCATGGACAAGAGGTAAGGAGATATATAACCAAAAAGACGCTTGCTTAACAGTCTTTTCCTTATTTATCAAAGACTTCTGTGTGCAGATGAAAGTAAAATAAAAAAATGATAACGACATACCAAGGATTCTCAAGATACCACACATAACTGGAACACATCATATGTTAGCTTAAACCTTAATAAAATGGAGAACTATGGTCAGTTAGTGTTGCTCAACAAATAGACAGTAATAGGGTAACACGTCAGAGCAATTTATTTTTCCACCCATACAGTTTTTAAGTGATAGGAATAAAGGATGAATTATGCTTAAAGAAACAACTTCAACTGCCTTTCACCTTATTCATATCTTTTTGATTCAGTGGCTATCTGCTTAACTTCCTCTATAACATTTAACATAAACTGTGAGATGTTTGTTCTATTTCCTAGTCTGGCAAAGTAGATTATCAGATTCCAAAACAAGTATTTAAATCAAAATTTAGTTTCTTTAAGCAGATGAATTCCACCCATTACAAAGAATTTAAAGAGTTTGTTTTGTGTTTTTCTTAAACATGGATCAAAGAATACTTAAGAATTCTATCATCTACAACGTCTCTCAGTTCTTTGAAAACATCCATTTAAACTATTTATGATTATTAATTCTCAAGTGAAATAAAGAGCCAAACAATAATAAAAATATTTGTTAAAATTTTTATGCAAGTTTTATGGCCTTTTTCAGCAAAGTATCGATACATCACAAAATTATTACCTGTACAACAGGAAATATGTGAATGAAATCCAGTCCCTGGATCTGATGTGGTTCCAAACGATGAGGACACTTCATTTTTGGTAATACTGACACAATTTTTTCAGTTAAGGCACTATTATAAAACAGCAAAAACACACATGTATATATATGCTACTGTAAAGTACGAATTATTTTTGCAAATAGTTTGTAGTTAGGAGGTTCCCTCTAGTGGCTTCCATTGTCTACAGCTGTGCAAAGCATCAAACTTCCATTTACAGAATACTTTTACATTGTACTATATATATAATTAGTCTGTGAAAAGGTGATTAAAGCCCTGTTGCAGACTCCTAGCCTGTGATTTCATTTATAGTATTACACACAAAATTTTAAGATCTGCATGTCTGGTCAGATGAAATGCTCAGGTAACATACATCTAAAACCACCTTTGCATATTATAATATTTGCACGCATGAGAAACACGTGTGCTTTAAGAACAGTTAGACTAAATAAAAGATATGCCCTCAAAGAAAGTCCAGAATCAAATGTAAGGACTTAAAAAATTGTTTAGCAGAACTCCCAAAATACATCTTGACATTACTACTGAAACTTTATTAATTTATATATATATATATATATAAATCACACCTAAAAGCTATATACACAATATACTTCACACAGTTTTGAAGTAAAACTGAATTTGCTGGCCATCTTCTTCTACAGCTCAGGTAAGAGCTGGTAAAGAGAAAGGATTACCCTAACACAAGGGATTCATCTACAACAACACCATCCTGCTTCCTCTGAATTCCTTATTTTAGGGCAAGGTGGTTTTTTTGCTGACAGTGCTGACAAGCACATTTTTAAAGCAGGTGTCAGCAGTGAGGATGAACACTGTACTGGGAAAATGAAAACTATTTTTTCCATGAAGGAAAACACTTAAGTGTTCCACTACTGACCTCAGTGATACTCAGTACTGCCCAAAGGGACAACTGATGCTCTGGAAGAACAGAAGGGGAGCAAGAGATACACGACAGAGACTGAGGTCTGGGAACAGAGCCTGAAAAGTTATACTTAAAGAGAAGGGAAAACTTTGACATAGTTCTTATAAGGCAATTTCTACTATGGCACCATACTAATATTCTACAACATGAAAACAGCAGCATTTCTCAACACAACCAAAGCAAACACAATTAAAAAAAAAAAAGAAGTTATTTATCCAGTAGATGCAAGATCCTTTCCTAATGTATGTTTTCATGCTTATTTCAACCCAGAAATTAAATAACAGGACACCATCAAGATGTCTTCAGAATAATAATGAGAAAACACAACTTTTCCTTATCTTAAGAACATCACAGAAGCACTGAGCCACTACCAAAATAAACATTACATGGACATCAAAACAGCCTATGTTTGTGTGACTCTGAACACTTTAGGTTTACAAATAAATCATTGTTGCTGTTTTGGGAGAGAAGCCTGGTTTTTGTTTTGCATCCAGCAAGCTGGAAAGATAACACAACATTTGCAGAACAACTTAACTATTTCCTATCCTGCTCTTCTTAAGGACTACAAAGATGGCAGTTATAAAAACTAGCACCACCATCTTCATTCCTAGCCTTTACTTAATTCTGTGCACTTCACAATGCTTTACGTACTTAGTTGTCTATGATGATTTCAGCCTCTCCAAATTAAATGACAATAACCACAAATCTTTATTTTTAAATGCATTCCAGTCTTGCTGATGCTAAAAGACTTTCAAGAAAACAGCACAGAAAGATGTTCTTTTCAACTACATTAAGAAAACAAGTCTGTTCATGCAATTGTAACTGGACAGGCTATTCTTACTTCCTGCAAATTTTAATTATGGCTCTTTTATCTCAGAAATCCATAAATAAATACTGTAGTTTAGAACATATTCCCTTTCTCGGCACAAACAATTTTACAGCTTCCCCAACACAGGAATTAGCTGGCTTATGAGCAAATTCCATGCATAAGAAATAAATCAAAACAAAATGGTCTCACTGGGTCACTATCAGGAAGGAACTCTTCCTCAGTATGGGGCAGGTAACTGTTTCAGCAAGTGTTATGCTTTAAATTCTGCTTGAGGATGCCTACAATTCCAACCCAGAACCATAAAGGAGAATCAGAGGTTATTTACACAGCAAAACTGCTGACACAGAGAACTTAAGGAAGGTCCTCTAATGTTGCACTCCCGTTTCCAGCAGCGTGGTCTCCCTCTGCCCGTTGTTTTGGCCTCTGCATCATCCCCTTGTGCCAGCACAAGCATCTGTGCAGCTGCAGAGGGAACTGGATCCAGGAACTGATTCATGTTACAGCTATTTTCCTTTTTTTTTTTTTGGTAGGTTTTAATCTGGATCACTTTCCAATGCAGTTCAATGTGGAGCCACATAAATGCTTCCACTGCTTAGTAGGGATATAAGAACATGGCAGCCCAGAGTAGAATAGCACTGTCCTTTTTTGGAATGAGTTTTTTTCTGGTTTTAGAGTTTGTGGAACTACAGTTTGAGAAACTCAGAAACCAGTGCAATGTTTTGCACATGAGTGGTCTTGAAAAGCAGGAAACTTGGACTAAAAATCTGTCTTATAAACAAACAAATACCAGGTAACTTCCTCTCACCCCACCCACTTCTTCTTTTCAAAGAAAAAAAAAAAATAAACACAATTGCCATTTAATCAACTTACATTTTTTGACCAATAGTAGAGTTTTCTTGAAACAATAAATCAACATCGATATCAAAGCTGCAAGTAGTGATACACCACGTCATGCCACCTACCACCTAGCAAAGGAGCAACGGCATGGTTAGTTCCATTTTAATCTGAAGAGGAAAAACCAAATACATTTTAAAGGCTTTATTTATTTTAGAAACTACAGCTTACTATTTTCTCCATCCTCAGTATTCTAATATAGGGATTGAAATACAAATAGATAGAATACATATATCAACTTCTACATACAAGTATACAAGGAGACAGAAAAAGAAAACCAGAGTAGTTAGTCACATTCTAAATTCCTCTCTTAGCTTTGAATATTAGCTTTGAAACAGGTCTGAGATTTATTTTTTTTTAAAAAGAGATAAAACATGTCAGTATGGTGAATGTCACTATCTTTAAAAAGTGACCATATCAAAATTTTATCAAGGATAATTTCAGTATTCACATATTTACCTCTGCTACTATTATTCTTTGCTTGCTGACACACGCAACATTAAGTGCTAGGCACTGTATCAAGACAGTAATGGAAATCCTCAGCTCTGTAGAAATCTCTATTTCAGGCCCTATTCCTACAGATAGTCAGGCATATTTAAACTCCTGAGCCATTTCACCAACTCTACATAAATTACGTAAATATTTAAAGACAACCTTGCATAAATATATGCAATATAACTGAAACACATGCAAAGGTAAAGAACAGAAAACAGGGATTAAAGTCTGTAATAACCAACCAATATCACACAGGAAATTAGGGTGTTCTACATAAGGTTTTTAACACATCTTCTGTCTCACATTCCCCTCTGAAACAGTTAACCAGTATCCCTTTTATATGAGCAGCTACATTATTTTCAATACCGATGCTCATTTTTGTAGAGGCTGGGCATTGCCATGAATTGGGAACTTTGTACTTGTACCTAGGCAAGTATAAACCTGATGCATCCATTTCTACACATAAAGGCAACAATACTGCATCCTAAGGCAGCCTCCTTGAAACCACTTTATGTCTGTGTGCACAGCCTCCAGAACGGCTAAAGGTCAGTAATGCCAAGCAGTTTGAAGAAACTAAAATTGTATTGCAAAGCAGGGCTGTGCTATGATCAAAGAAACAGCAGAAAACAGAAAAATCCATTTCAACACTGCTGTAGTTCTGTGTTTTCCAACCTTGGTCCAGGAATTTCTCACAGAGTCAGCACTAAAACAATTCAAAAGTCTCTTTTCAACCTGAACTTTGCTCACTGTCAGTAAAACATGCTTCCTGTCTAGGACAATGAAAGGTTAACAAACACGACATTCTAAAGATATGTAAAAACAGCCCCAAAATAATCTCACTAGGCTAACTGTTGCATTATAACACAGAGCCTCTTAAGACAAGTATTTCTTCATTTCCCATTAACTAAGACTTCTCTTTAGACTTACCATGCTATCTCCAAGTATCAAGTCTTTCTAGCTATTCTAACTGCAGCTGAGAGAGCAAAATTCCCCATATATGACTCTAACTTAGGCCATGACACCCACAAAAAAAGTACACCAGCAATCAGCTTGCATGCAATTGTCTCCTTTAAAACAGGTCTTGCTGCACAAAATCATTTTTCAAAACTGAGGAGGTCCTATCTGTCTGAAACTGGATCATCTGCAGAATTATTTACATAGAAAAGCCTCATATGTTGCAAGTGGGTTTATTTTTGTTTTTAAAGTCGTCTAGAACTGTTAAAACTAGCAAAAAATATGTAATCCACATATACTTACAGAAGGTTTTTAAAAAAATATTGCATTGGTCTCACCTTGTCAAAGGGTGATAACCCCTTGATTCTTGCTCGAAAATACCCAGCCGCCACCAACAGTTCCAAAATTTCAGTCAGCTTGATGTTTTGTTCCTCATCTTCTCTTGTTTCAACCTGACAAACGAACAATGGAACGCTAATTCACTGTTTCTCTTTCTTTCTTTAAGTGAAGATTTCCCAAACTTTATTTTAACACAGATGACATATCAGGGAAACCCTTGACATCCGTTAGTTGTTAATTTTAAAGACATTAAAGAAATAAGCAATGCATTTCTACATGGATTTAAAATCACATTTTTTTCACCCAGTTAAATACTTTAATCCTCTTGTGTTGCTCAAACTCCTCGACCACTGTTTACTTCTAGGTTAATTTACTCTCCATTTTGTATATTTCTTTCAATTTCACGGTTCACAAAATCGTACACTTCACATTAACACTTCTATGAATCTCTTTACAAATCCAGGAGGTGAAATTTGGGCGGAATTCCACTTTTTGGGTAATGCAAAGTGAACTCTGCTGGGCAGCCTGGCCAGTGTCCGTGCTCCAGAGCCTGCCCAGCACAGCACCCGTGTAAGAGCGCTTCTCTCCACGCCACGGGGTGAAACCCCACAGCTCCAAGACTGCACACGATTTACCGAAGGCACAGAGCACCCAGACACCTCCGACCTCGGCCGGAGAGAGGGGTCCCAGGGCTTCAGGTCACCCCCTCTGCCGGGGCCCATGATGCCCCCTCACACCTCCCTCTTCCCCAAAAGCTTTTCCACAGCCTCCTCCTCCCCTCCTCTCCC